>NC_079200.1:38662130-38764684 GCF_029499605.1 Hyla sarda
AGCAGGAGGGTCATAGTTCAGGGAACACTGCTGTACTTGATGGGAATTGTAGTTTGGCAACAGCTAGAGACCCACAAGGTTGAGACCACTGATCTAGGGGCTAGTGACTCTGCCATAAGCATCTGTCTCATGTAGCTCTCCTTCTCTTTCCCCACAGTCATGCGTCTGATGTCATGGAGACATCAGGATGGAAATCCATGGTGGTCTCTCACCCACACCTGGTGGCAGAAGCATACCGTTCCTTGGCCTCGGCTCAGTGCCCTTTCCTGGGCCCTCCTCGCAAGCGTCTGAAGCAATCTTAAAGTGAAGCTCTTGTACACATTAACCACTCTTGATCTGGAGCCGCTCTCTCCTCTTCCTCATCGCATGAGAGACACTGGTGGGGGAGGGGGTGAGAGAGGAGGTTTCTATCTTTACCTCCCCAACATTGTGTGTGTTGCCACCCTACTCTCCTTTGCCACGTGGCCGGACTGAGTCTTCTGTCTCCCGTATCCTGTGAGGAGCAGGGAGCATAAACAGACTTGCCCTCCCTGTGGGTGTGTTTCCCTGCTGGAATTTTACCTTAATTTATAGGGGCGGAGAGAAGTTTCTGATCTCCATAGAGGACTTTTTTGGAGTTCAGATGTTCAAGGGCTGAGACTGCGAGCTTTTCAGAGCTGCCCTCCGAACCCCAATTTTTTGTTTTTCCCGGACAGTGCAGGGGCTAAACTTGTGTCTATATTCTCTGGGATGCATTTTAATTTCTTTTATGTTGTGTTCCTTTTGTTTTGCCATCATTTCCATTATTACCCCCCCCCCCCCCTCCTCTTAATTTAGCTTTTAATACTGTTCCATAACATTAGAGGATCTCCTCACTATAAATTCGCATCTTCCAAGTTCAGTATCACTGGCCAGTCTGTGGCGGTGTCGCTGGATGTGGCCTCCACGTCACGGTCTTCATTTCATGAACTCTAGTACCCCCCTCTGTTATAGCCACGGAGTTGGTGGGGTCCAATGACTTTTATGCAGTTTTTGGCCAATGATTAGATGAACTTAGACTGAGGTTACACACCTTGGGGCCCATACCTGGCTTTACGAGAGTGTGCCAGACATTGAGATGCTGAATCCAGCAGTCAGAACCGAGGACTGTTTGACATGACTGTGATGTTACCTTCTTTGCTTTGTCCTTGTCCTCTTGTACTTGCAGCTACTATGTTATGTTGTGAGGCTCAGCCGCTATTGCTTCAAAGCCAGTAGACTTTTCTTTTTGCAGACCATAAATAATTCCTATTTTGTATTGTGCATCACTATCCTTTAAACGCATTCCATCTTAAGAGAGTACTGTTGCATTAAATATGCCCACCATGCTATTGGGTTAATCTTGCGATGGGATGGATCGTGGGGGGATTTAGTAAAACTTGAGGGTATGCCTGGTCTGTTCCTTTTCATGTGCAAAGACTGTGCCGTTTTGTGAATTTGCATTCATGCAGTTACGTATTCCGTACCGGCATCTTGGGAGTAGCATTTGCCCTAGATTGCTTACAGCTGCGAAACCTTTCCTACTTAAAGGGAGTGTTCACAAAAAAGGAAGATTGTGCTATTCAAACGCAGGTGATGGCAGATCTGTGGAAATGTAGAAATCTCCTTGTGGGGATTCTTTTTATGTTTAACACGTAGGACATTTTAGTGTCCTAGCAATTAGATTTTTCGCTTAAAGGGGTTGTGTAGTGTTAGAAAAACATGGCTGCTTAGCTCTTAAACCAACAGTGTCACACCTAGCCACAGGTTCTGTGTGGGGTTTTGCAACTCAGCAATAGCACTGTCAGAAAGATGACCCACAATGTCACCATTTACTGAAGTGTAAAGTGTAGTCTGGAAATCTGGCTGCTATTTTACACACATTTAGAGGAGATTGAGAATCGCAGCAACGCAATATGTTACCTACACAGTCTGCATATAAACTGTGAACCAGAAAGTCACTTTAACTCTATGGCCATGCTGGGAGTATGAAACTCAGACTGCTGTAAAGAAACATTGTTCTGTCTTAAAGAAGCACACCAGGTTTTGTTTAGTTTTTTTGTCCATATGATGCACCCTCACCATCACTAGCTTCCCCTACCCCGCATATCAATGAGCCTTCATGACTCTGTCAGAAGTTCACCAGCTGTCCTTCCTTGGATCTTTTTGGTAGGTACCAATGATTGCAGACTAGGAACACCCCACAAAATAGGCACCATTGTCATGACACAGTCAATATTCTCAACTACTTCTGGTTTAATCTTATGGCTGATCGGTGTATATTAAAAGGTTATTCACAGATGTTTAGTGCTCTTAGGTGTTCAACTTAAATGAGATGGTAGGGTGTGCCAACAGTTGGATAAGTTAATTTTGGCTGCAGTACCCCTTTAAATTTAATCATTTTGGGACAATGATAATTCCCCTATATCTTATATTGAACATCTCTAGGACTCTAGCTTCAGCCTACTAATCCACTTACTGCGTACTTTCTAGAGCTTGTGATTATACCTCCACCCAATTCTGTAACACATTGTTTTGAGTATCTCTTACCTATAGTGATGGGAATTTTACAGAGGTATTTAATTCCGTATTTACCTTTTTGTCCCTGAATTATGTAACTAGTTGCATTAAAGGAAATTCAGTTTTCATCCTAAATTGGCAGCCTTGTCTAGAAGAACCCTCTGGCAGTAGTACGGGCATATTCACTCTTCTAATGAATCTGGAACACTCATTGGTATACAGCCACTTGGCTCAAGGCCTCCGATATACAGGAGTGATTTAGTATAAGCATAATACCTATTCATCCAGTCAGCATTGTCAATAGGCACAACACCCAAGGCCATAGGTAAATCATCCCTTAATTTGGCTTCCATTTTTGCATTCTCTATTCTGTCCCTCAGCTGCACACAATGTACAGAGTGGACTCATTTAATGGTTCCATTAGGTGAGAGCAAATGTTTTGGTCTGTGAACTATATTGGTTTAATTTGCCTTTAAAAAAAACTGCTTAAAATATAGATTTCAATTATGTTTGTTTTGGATAAAATCTTTTTGGTTCCTATGTGTATGTATTACGATGAGATATGAAGCATGGAGCGTGTGTGGCTGCATCTGTGTTGAGAGCCATGGAGGGGAGGATTGCTTTGGAGTATTTTGTCATTTTGACACTGGTTACTAATGTAAAGATTGGGGTAGATGGTGACACTGTCAACCCTGATGCAACCAAAAAGTGGTCTTACTTTGAGTGGCCTCAAGTATCACACAAGTACTGGAATCATTGATTTGCGCACCCATGATCTTGTCACTGGCTGTCCTTCCTTGGGCTACATTTGGTAGGTAGTACCTACTGTTTAATGCACCCAAGAAAATCTTTTGGAGATCTTCTGATTCTAGCCATCACAGTTTGGTCCATGACAAAGTCGCTCATATCCTTACCCTTGCCCATTCTTCCTGCTTCAAACATGTCAACTGTAAGAAGTGACTATTCACTTGCTGCCTAATATCTCCCTATAAGATAATCAATGTTATTCCACTTCACCTGTTAGTGGTTTAACCTGTTAAGGACGCAGGGCGTACCTGTATGCTCCCCTGCTATGAGGCAGGCTCACAAGCACCTATCAATTGCCGGGACCTGTGTCTAATGCCAGACATCACCAATCGCGGTGATGCCCGGTATTAAACCATTAGACCCCTCGATCAAAGTTCATTGCGGCGCCTAAAATAAAAATAATAAATTTAAAAAAGCATTACCGGCAGCTCAGCAGAGCTGATAGGGACCACCACAGTAAAACCGCAGTGTCCCAACCAGCTGAGAGGACGGCGAGAGGGCCCTTACCTGCCGCCTCCCCTTCCGATCTCTTCCTCGATGCTCCAGGCAGCCTCAGCAGCCTGGAGCAATTGAGCACAGATAACACTGATCTATGCTATGGCACAGCATTGAACAGTGTATGCAATCCAAGGATTGCATGTAATAATCACCCATGGGGACTAAAAAATTGTGTTAAAAAATAAATAAAAGTTAATAAATGTGAATTAACCCCTTCCATAATTTGAATCACCTCCCTTTTCCCCATAAAAAAAATGTAAACAAAAATAAACATATGTGGTATCACCACGTGTGTAAATGTCCAAACTATAAAAATATAATGTTAATTACACCACACGTCAAAGGCGTTTATGTAATAAAGAAAATTTGCAAAAAAGCGGTCAAAAAGTCCCATCAAAACACAATAAAAACTACAGACCACGGCGCAAAAAATTAGCCCTCATACATCTCCATATACGGAAAAATAAAGTTTTATAGGGGTCAAAACATGACAATTTTAAACATACGAATTTTGGTGCATGTAGTTATCATTTTTTAAAGTAGTGAAATAAAGCCGATATAAATTGGATATCTTTGTAATCGTATGGATCTACAGAATAAATATAAGGTGTCTTTTTTACCGAAACGGAAGCCGCTAAAAATTACAAAATGGCCTTTTTTGTTTTTCAATTTTGTCCCACAAATATTTTTTTATTTTTTTTTTGCCGTAGGTTTTATGGTGAAATGACTGATTTTATTACAAAGTAAAATTGTTAGCGCATAAAACACACCCTCATATGGGTCTGTAGGTGGAAAGAGGATTTTTGTGAGGAAAAAAGGAAAGTGGAAAAACCGAGTCCTTTAGGGGTTAAATGCGGCAACCCACGTCCCCAGTGTCAGCTGTTCACGTCTTTTTATCTCATAGCAGGACGTTTATGGCCATAAAGTCAACATTTCCCTAAGGGACTGCACTCACTTATTATGGGTTTACAGAACTCTTATAGACCTGATTAGGGGACTACGATTTCTATGGGAACCATGTAGTACCACGTTTTATACATGAATTGTATATATAGTGGCAAAATCAGCTGAAACCAATGGACTTGTGAGAGTCCTAGTGATCAAGTTCTGGTTGGTGGAGTTACTATAGTAAACAGACTTGTCCTAGTGTTAGGACCCCTTGGTACCAGTTGTGTCAGCAATTCTTCTGCAATTCTAGTAAAGAGCCTCGGTTACCTTAGGGCCTTAGGCCATGCTTTCCAACTCTTCCTCAATGTTATGAAGGCACCTGGAACAAAGTAAGATCTCCTGGATGAGCAGGGACATTTCCTGGTAGTCCTACATCCTTTGACATGTCCTCACCTCTCATAGTTCCTGCAGACCTTTTTACACCCAAGTAACACTGCAGACAGCATACTGATGGTGGATGTTATTTATGTCATTGCCCACGAGTTAAGGAGAATAAGAACCAGCAGGAACATGGGTGGGTTAGTATCTGCAAAGTCTAGTCTGTGGTTTGTGTTAGTTTAGCGGTGTGATGAAGGAAGACCTGTGCGGTACAAATACTGTTGGGTGTGGGAGTGTCTTGTATGAATGGGTGATGTATAAGGAAAAAATATTTGAGTACTAGGGGCCATTCTTTTTAAAGTGTACCTGTCATTAGCAAAAACTTTTCATACAATGTACAAAATAACATGTATATTTGAAATATACATTGGTTAAAAAATTAGAACATTTTTTTTCCTTACAGCTATTGCATGTGTGTGCAGGGAGGACAAGCGGGGCTCTGTGCAGGGAGGACAAGCGGGGTTCTGTACACTGAGGACAAGCAGGGCTCTTCGCGGAGAATGAGCGGGGCTCTGTACACTGAGGACGAGCGGGGCTCTGTACACTGAGCACGAGCGGGGCTCTGTACACTGAGCACAAGCAGGACTTTGTACACTGAGTACAAGCAGGGCTCTGAGGACAAGCGGGGCTCTGTACACGGAGGACGAGCGGGGCTCTGTACACGGAGGACAAGCGGGGCACTGAGGCTCTGTGACCTGCTTCCAGCTCACACATGAGGATGATTGACAAGCCAGGAGCCTGCACAGAGCCCTACTTATCCTGCCCTCACTGCCTGTATTTAGTCTTCTCACAGGGTCATGCAGGCAATAGCTGCAGAGACAGTATTTTTTTCCCCCCCAAAAAAATATACACATTTTTTAACTAATGTATATTACAAATATATATAATGGTATTAGCATTATATAACAAGTTTTGGGTAACGACAGGTACACTTTAACTCCTCACTGAAGAGTCAGTAAGTGTGCTTTGTTCCGAAATATAAGACAAATGAAAATGCCAGAATGTACGGTGAATACACTATTTCTTGTCAACCAAAGAATCCGTATTTTGGCGTCACTTTATGGTAATGTAGTGCTACATTCACAACATATTTTTCACAGACATCACTTAAGCAACTTTCTGCTCGCCCCATTAGATTGTTTAACAGTCCTTCAGCGCAGATACTTTGGGTAGTCTGGGTTTCCAGAACAGACATTAAGACTCAAGTGATTCTGCTATAAACAGATGTGTCTGGATCGTTCAGCTATACACGAGATAATGCCAGGATTTGCGTGTGTTATCTATGAGGGGAGGAGGCAGCATTTTATCTGAATCAATTTTCACGAGCTTGCATCTTATCATTTACAAGGAGCCTGCATCTCATCATTATTAGTCATTAAATGCCACATTGATGATGGTCGCTGGTGAAGGAGGCCGTGTTTTTCATGAATATTACTTCACAGGCAATTGGTGATCTCTGGTCTGTATTTCTACCTCTTATGGCTTATGAAATTGTTTGTGTCTTAATAAGAGATGAGCTAGTTAATTCTATATGAATCAAATTTATTCTGAATCTCCCCAAAATTTTGTGATATTGCAAATGGGAAACTTTTGATATTAATTTTGGCTACTACTTGCACTCTGGAGGCGCACGTTTCCTGTGTTTGAAAACTGGGCACTGGGCAAAAAATGGGGCACCTTTTTCCATACAGAATTGAATTTAACAGCCGATTCTCTCAAATCATACCTGAGAGGTGTTTTGGGAATTTTACTCATCTTAAAGGGGTACTTCGCCCATAGACTTCTTATCCCCTATCCAAAGGACCCTCGCGATCTCCCTGCTGCACCCGGCATTCGTTTAGAGTGTCGGGTGCAGCGCTAGAGACTTGTGACATCACGTCAGGCCCCCTTAATGCAAATCTATGGGAGGGGGTGTGACTCACACTTCTTTCCATAGACTTGCATTGAGGGGCCATGGCCGTGACGTCATGAGCGGGGCATGACCATGATGTCATAAGCCTCTGCCCCGCATGGCCAGTCATCCGGCACGGAGCGAAGTTCGATCCGTGCACCGGATGTCTTGGGTACCGCAGACAAGATCACTGGGGTCTCCAGCGACGGGATCCCCTTGATTAGACATCTTATCCCCTATACTTTGGGGATAAGATGTCTAGGGGCAGAGTACTCCTTTTAAGTCTTAGGATTTATAAAATGGCCATAGATGTAAACTATTCTGACCCTGAAAATAAATTGTTTCTGGATAACCGTGGAAACCAGGCCATTGGGAAAGCACGGAGGATGCAGACCAGAACAAAGCTATTCTATGATGGTTCTACAGAACACTGTCATTGAGACAACCCCTTACATCATTCTGTGTCTTAACCACCAAAAGTGTTTTTATTTTTTTTTATTTTTTTTTAGAATAACCTTGATGGGGATGATTATCGGACCTAGTGAGTACTCTAGCACCTTTATTGTTAATTCAAATAGAGCACTCTATTGTCTCCCCGGAGGTCCAAGGGTATCTGGTAATTTTTTTTTTTTTTTTTTTTGTTAATGCCTGAAAAGGGGAGTGCAGGGTCTGAGCCCCTTTTGAGGCTGTTTACAATGGATTTTGGTAGTTTTTATAGACTTAAAATAAGCCATTTCTATGCTAAAAGGGCCAAAAAATTCAGCTGTGTTTTTAACCATTTTTGCATACATAACATCTGGTTTTTTGACTTTTATATTTTTTAAATGGACATTGTAATAAAAAAATTAAAATACTTTGTTATAAAGACATATCAAAAGTTTCAAATGGCAGTCTGACCATTTAGATCCTGTTCTATCAGAAGTCAGGAGCAGTGCAAGCTTTTTTGGCATTTTATTTGAGCTGTAAAACAGCAGTTTACTGTGTAAACAACCTAAGGGCTGATTCACACAAGGGTATTTTGTTCCAAACTTGCAGCAAGTTCCCCGCTTCAATTTTTGATAGGGGCGGGCTCTCCGCCAGTTGTCCGCAGCTGATTTTCAGATTTTCAGCAGTGGAATATCCAATGCGGAAAATCTGCCACAGACCCCATTGAAGTCTGAAAATCAGCTGCGGACAGCCGGCGGAGAGCCCCCCCCCCCCTTTCAAACTCACAGCGGGAAACCCACTGCAGGTTTGAGCCAAAATACGCTTGTGTGAACGAGCCGTGAGGGTATGTTGAGATGTAATTTGGCTTGGCACTGTCATATATCTAGACAATGACTTCTGTTAAAGGGGTACTCCGGCCCCAAGACATCTTATCCTCTATCCAAAGGATAGGGGATAAGATGTCTGATTGCGTGGGTCCCACTGCTGGGGACCCCCCCCCCCCCCCCCGCAATCTAGCATGCAGAACCCACCTGTAAACACTGTAGGAAGCACTGGAGGCTCTGTGTTATGCCTCCCGACCACAGGGACGGAGTATCGTGATGTCACGACTCTGCCCCGTGTGATGTCACCCCCGCCCCCTCAATGCAAGTCTATGGGAGGGGGCGTGACGGCCGTCACGCCCCCTCCCATAGACTTGCATTGAGGGGGCTGGACGTGACGTCACACGGGGCAGAGTCGTGAAGTCACAATACTCCGTCCCTGTGGTCCAGCAGTTCCTGCAGTGCTAATTTGCGGGGCTCCTCAGGGCGGGACCCCCGCAATCAGACATCTTATCCTTTGGATAGGGGATAAGATGTCTTGGGGCCGGAGTACCCCTTTAAGCCTTGTATTCCATTGCCATATATGTACATTGTAGGGTTTACATTAACAGGGCACAATAAAAAAAAAAAAACATGTAAATCCTGTAAACTGGGAATCAGAACTATGTGTCTGTACACTTTTTATACAATCCACCTTTATTGGAAGGACTAGCTGAGTACCTGATGTTGCCCGGACTTCATACCTACACCCTGGGGGATAGGAAAGTAAGGCTATGTTCACATTGTGGAATGTCCACTGACAGCAGAGAGCCGACAGAATGTTCTGTCGGTGCCAAGACCACTCGGAGATGCTATTGTGTGAACATGGCCTAACAACAACGCTTTCGTCCTCATATCCTGACCTCCTCTCCTGTCCTCCCACACTAACTATTGTTTGCATCTGGCTGCTGGACAGTCAGCAGGATTTTGAAGTCCCGGGCAATCTCTGCAGCCAAGAGTAAAAGTATTAAATGTACTAGAAGACTTGCATGGAACTTCAGACAAAAATACCTTACTCTCGCATCAGGTGGACATGGGGTAGGGTTTATTTTACTCTACTGTATTTTTTGTAACCTGTATACCAAGTTTTATCAACATATCTTCCACCATTTGGAAGTTCTACTGGAACATACGTTCACACGTTGAGTGAGAGATTTTTTGGAGCTGCTTCCCACAGAGCCCCCACCCCTCTTCTTACTAACAATTCCCTCCTATAATATAAAAACAGGCTTTCTAAAGTAAACCCCTCCTTAAAACATATTGTGCAAACTTTGTGGTACCAACTCTCTTTGAGTCTCCACAGCATTCCTCTTGGTTTTTTTCCACAGTATTTCACTGTAATTTGCAAAGACTCCTGGGAAGAATGGGAAACTTTAATCATAGGTGGTTCTTCTTGGCTTGTATCCTGGCAATGCGAGGCTCTTGCAGGAAGTAGTTAGGAAACAGAGGCCAGGACTGCTGCAGTCTGTCATAACAGTACACCCCACTCTTCGCACACTGCTGCTATACGCGTGTTCGCACCATCTGCTCTAGATAACAGCAGTTTGGAACGAGCTGCCTGCACCCTTCCCTGCATCAAACATATGAGATGTCGGCTCAGCTCTTGTGTGCTATGGAAAGTCGATGGATTTCTGCTGTTTCAGGAAAATTTTTGGCCTCATTTGGAACGTTCTCTTTAGTTCTCCACTTGTTCTGTGGTGATTAGAGATGAAGTATATGACATATTTCCTTTAATTTTATGTTCGTACAAATAGGGGGCATATGTTAGGTATTGAATCTCCTTTACATCTACTGTATAATTTGTGAAACCAATGTGGTGAGGGTGTTGGTAGGGCAGATGTTATTAACCCTATGTGCTCGTGAAGCCAGGGCGCGGTTTACTTAATTCACCACCCGAGGTATAGCCGATGATTCCTGGGCCAGGCGCGGGGGAAATAATCACTCTGATGCAAGGTTACGGAACACCATTTTTTACTGAGGCAGACAAGGTGTTAAAGACTTTACAGCTCAGTTCAGGCCCAAGGAGATGCACGGTGAACTTTAGGAAGCTTATCGGCTTGCTGGGACTTGTAGTGGACTTGGACTGACTTATGCAACCCACCCTGACTTTAGTAAATTATACTTGACTATCTTGATTAGACTTCTCCCCTGTATTTGTGCTTACCGCCAGGCTTTGACTTTCATCTGCAGGGGTTGACTTGCAGTAGTTGCGGGGCCGCGTGACTAGGCCTTGGGCCTCCCTCAGGAACACCAGGCAAACTTCTTAAGTCCTCACACAAGCTGTACCTTAGCTACAACTGAACTAGGCTAGTTCCTACCAGCTAGGTCTGGTAACCATTTAGAGATCCCATTGGCCAGATAAGTCACCTGGTTCACCTCGCATACCTCCCCTTGGTAACATAGTCCTTAGCAACAAAGATTTAAAGGCACAATAACATATTAATACATTACATTAACTCGTACAGAACTTAAGATGATAGAGTTCTGAGGAGTGTGGGGCCAGGGGACATTGAATGAGTCTGCCCGATAGGGCACTTTCTATACTGGGCCACCACACCAAAACTAAGTGTAAACCTGTATTTCGTCCTTTTCATACATTGACCATGTCCATGCCAATACATTTTTTTATATAGGTGTAGGGATTTACTTCTATTATGGCAGTAAAAGGGTACTCTGCTATAAAAAAATAAATATTTTTTAAATAGAAGTAATATACAAACATGTTTACCTTTCTGGCACCAGTTGATTTAAATAAATGTTTTCCAGCAGAGTACCCCTTTAAGTGAGGTAGGGTGGTAAAGCCTGGCCCAGAGTCATTGCAGTTAATTTAAAAGATGGCGAATGATAGGTGTAGGGATTTACTTCTATTATGGCAGTAAAAGGGTACTCTGCTATAAAAAAATAAATATTTTTTAAATAGAAGTAATATACAAACATGTTTACCTTTCTGGCACCAGTTGATTTAAATAAATGTTTTCCAGCAGAGTACCCCTTTAAGTGAGGTAGGGTGGTAAAGCCTGGCCCAGAGTCATTGCAGTTAATTTAAAAGATGGCGAATGGTCAGGGCTTGGTCCAGGCTAGTCATGCACTCTTAGGAAACCATTTTATTTTATTATAGGCATTTTTTGTCCTACAACGAGAAAGCACCCCAATCCCATCTCTCATAGCACTGCAAAGCACTTTGGTTGAATGTCATTGTATTGTTTATGTCATTTAAGGAGGTTACTTACTTTGCATAATCCCTTTATAATAAAAAGATCTTCCAAAAAAAGAGGCCGATCACAGTGATTGACTTATCTGCTGTAAAGCATGGAAGAAAGCCTTCTATTTCCTGCAGTGCCACCACAGGGACAAAAAGTATTACATGGTGAGCACTAAAATCAGTAGGGTAAAAAGACTGCACTACACACTGTCTAGTCTAGTTCTAAGCCTGCAGTATGCATACTCTAGGGGGTACATGACTCGGGGTAAGTAGGTATTCTGGCCGAGGAAACAAAGGAAAACAATGAGCATGCAGTGATTGCTACAAAACTGACTTACAGAGTGAGCACATCAGCCCACTTTCCTCCGACTGGGCCCAAAGGCACATGCTCAGGATCCCCAAACGAGTGCTGTTTTCAGTTGTCTGTGCATCCTTAGGAAATAAACACAGTTGAAAAGTACAGTGGAACAAAGAAGTGGCAGCCCCCCTGTGACAGCCAAGGGCTTCAGCCTCCTAGTGCATGTATCAAAGCATCACTGTACTGCACTGCCTGCGTGTGGAGGCAAACAACAAGGAAAGAGTGGGGTCTAGCCTGGGATCTATATTTGCACTTTGTAGATCTGGTTTGTGGTCTCCATTATGGGGTCTATGAAAGGGGGTCATATGTACAATTCGTAATTTAAATGCTATCGTCCTCAGTTGGAGGTGTGTCTTGTATAAATAGGTGGGGGAATGCATTTGCAGCTTTTTATTAATTTCTTATAAGAAAAAGCATAACCAAGTGCCAGCGCCATCATACACCAAACACCAATGCCACCTAATCCAGTGTTTCCCAACCCAGTCCTCAAGGCACACCAACAGTCCAGGATTTTAATTTTTCCCTGTTCTATTCCAATGGAGTAACTGAAAAAACCTGGAATGTTGGTGTGCCTTGAGGACTGGATTGGGAAACACTGAGGTCCTAATCGACCCTATTAACAAATAATAGGGTTGACTTCTAATGTGGTGTCCACCATTTTAATAGGAAGAATAGTGCAGTATGCTGGACATGTCACTGTGTAACCCTAGCTTAAATCTGAAGGCATCTCATTAGGGGCTGCAAACAAAGTAGCCCATAACCTTATTTTGCTAACAATAGCAGTGGATTGCTTTCTTAGGGGTACTTGGTTTGAACTTGCTATAACTAAGGGGTACTTGGCTTGAAATGATTTAGAAACACTGCTCTAGAACTTATAGTTGTAGAACCTCCTCCCACAATGAACTCGGAATACTTTGCTAGGGTATTAGAAAATATTCTAGAACAGACACCTCATGTTTTTATTCTTATCCTTAAAACTTTACTGAACTAGGACATGAAGAATTCTCCTGCCATTTGTGAAATCCAGATGGTGAAGCGATGTTCATCACTCTAGAGAGTGCGTTAACACTGCTCCAGATGGTGGTATACATTACACCTCTCCACATGTCTGGAAAGGACCCCAGCAGGGCCGAAATTTAGCAAACTGCATTGTTAGAATACATGCAATATCCAACCACAATTCTATATTTAAACCTCTTCACCTCTTTGAGGAGGCCACCCCCTTATCCAAACCAGATTTCATGGACAGGTTTTCAGTCCAGCATACATATGCATGGTGGTCATTTTCTTTAAAGGCGTACTCCGGCACTTAGACATCTTATCCCCTATCCAAAGGATAGGAGATAAGATGCCTGATCGCGGGGGTCCCGCCACTGGGGACCCCTGTGCTCTTGCACGCCGCACCCTGTTAGAATCAGCCTCCTGAGCGTGTTCACTCCAGGTCTGATTACTGTCGATTCTGTCGATTGCCCCCCTCAATGCAAGCCTATGGGAGGGGGCGTGACAGCTGTCACGCCCCCTCCCATAGGCTTGCATTGAGGGGCGGAAGGTGACGTCACACGGGGGCGGAGGCGTGACGTCACACGCTGGCGGCCCCGTGGTCGCCAGTAATCAGACCCGGAGCGAACATGCGCCGGGGACTGATTTTAACTGGGGTGCTGCGTGCAAGATCAAATGGATCCCCAGCGGCGGGTCCCCCGCGATCAGGCATCTTATCTCCTATCCTTTGGAAAGGGGATAAAATGTCAAAGCGCCGGAGTACCCCTTTAAGACCTCTACCTGCAACAAGGACTACTTTTTCAAAGCACTTTTGGGTGGTCTTCTCAAAGAGGATTCTCTGTACTTGGTATTTTCTTGTTATACTCTCAAGGGGGGAGATTTATCAAAACCTGTGCAGAGGAAAGGTTGCCCAGTTGCCCAAAGCAACCAATTAGATCCCTTCCTTCATTGTTTTTTTAAATGAAAGAAGAAATCTGATTGGTTGCTATGGGCAACTTTTTCTCTGCACAGGTTTTGATAAATCTCCCTCTAGAAGTCTACTTTAAGTGGTTTTCTAGATTAACCAAAAAAAGTATCAGATTTTTTCCCCCCTCAAACACCGCCACTCCTGGCCTGTGCCTCATTTTGCAGGTCATCCTGATTGAAGTGAATGGAGCTGAACTAGAGGACTAGACATACCTCAGTGGTGAGATTCCTTGACCAAAGACCCATCAGAACATCTGGGAAGCAGAGGAGTCCAAATAATGATGAGGCAGCTGTAGAATTCTACATTATATACATGTACAGACCATTAAACGTGAAATTATGATTGGATGCTTTGACAGTCATTGATAAGGGCCTTGGTCGGTGACCTCTCTGCCTCTCGCCAGTAATGGCTTTGTCATTTAATATTTTAATTAGAGCTGCAGCATTCCTCTTTGGTAAAAATAGTCTCTTTCCTCATTGTTACCTTAGCAAGTCAGTAGAGCTGAGCATGATCTGTGCCGTGTGTACCTACTGCCTGGCACCATGGTAACACGTGTAACCACCAGTATCCCTGGCAGAACAGCATGGAGACAACAAAAGAGGAATGTTGTTAATGCATAAACTGTGAAAATCTAAAAGTTCATTTCAATTTTTATTTAGCTTCCTTAAAGGTGTCATCCATTTTGGACAATCCCTTACAATAACCTGATCAAGCTGAAATGAGCTGTAATCTCAGGGGCATAGCTAAAGCGGGTTCAGAGGTAGCAGTTACACTTGAAATCTGATGTTACATATTACACGTGGAAGGTGGAGGTCCTGTCATGGTTTTTTGCATGAGGACCAGCAGCTTTCTTTACCCCTTTGTGAAATTGGTGGGGAAAATCCAATTGTTCAATCTTCACAAATAAAAAAGGGCTTGACCAATGGAACTCCAACTGATTCCTAAAATGAAGGGGCCCTTCAGGCTTTTTTCTTGCAACAGCACCACTTTCAATGAAGAGTTGTGTGAGAACTGCAACACAGCCCATTGGCTGGTCATGAATAATGCCTTTTGGGAGCAAAGTTAAAGACAGCACTACCTTTACTTGTAACATAGTTCATAAGATTGAAAAAAGACCAGAGTCCATCAAGTTCAACCTATAACCCTAATGAGTCCATACTGAGTAGATCCAGAGGACGGCAAAAAACCCTCATACTCTAGGTGAAAATTCCTTCCGACTCCAAATATGGCATCAGAATAAATCCCTGGATCAACGTTCTGTCCCTATAAATATATAAACTGTAATGTTATTATTCTCCAAAAATGCATCCAGACCCTTTTTAAATTCTTTTACAGAGTTAACCATGAACACCTCCTCAGGTAGAGAATTCCACAGTCTCACTGCTCTTACAGTAAAGAATCCCCGTCTGTTGTAGGATTAGTGTTCTTCTCAGACACCAAGCAGTCATCAATAGGATATCAATATGGTTGGAAAACACCTTAAAAATTGCTTTCTTATCACAGAAACCCTTTTAATTTTTTTTAGCCGCAGCGGCAATCGGCTAACTGCCATGGGTATGGTACACCACTGCATGCCACATGTCACTGCAGCCAGTGGAAATGTAGTATTACATGGCATCCATTCTGATGAATGGGCATAAATGTAACAGAATCCAGCCAAACATGACAATTTTTGCCAGACCAGATGGCCATCTTACATGTTTGGTGTTGTGCTGGCTCATCCCAACAGGTGATCATGGGGGAATTTCAATGCCTAATGCTTTATTCCCATTCTTCTTTCGGAACACATAAAGTGGGGCAACAAAGTATTTAGTCAGCCACCAATTGTGCAAGTTCTTTCACTTAAAAAGATGAGAGAGTCCTGTAATTTTCATCATAGGTATACCTCAACTATGAGAGACCTAATGAGAAAGAAAAAAATCCATAAAATCACACTGTCAATTATGGTGGAAAATGCGTATTTGGTCACTTACAAACAAGCAAGATTTCTGGCTCTCACAGATCTGTACCAGACTGGGAAGACTGAATCTGCAATAGGCAAGCAGCTTGGTGTGAAGAAATCAACTGTGGGAGCAATTATTAGAAAATGGACGACATACAACACCACTGATAATCTCCCTTGATCTGGGGCTCCACTCAAGATCTCACCCCGTGGTGTTAAAATGATAACAATAACAGTGAGAAAAAGTTCCAGAACCACATGGGAGGACCTAGAGGATGACCTTTAGAGAGCTGGGACCAAAGTAACAAAGGCTACCATCAATAACACACTACGCGCCAGGGACTCACATCATGCAGTGCCAGATGTGTCCCCTGCATAAGCCAGTACATGTCTGGGCCCTTCTGAAGTTTGCTAGATAGCATTTGGTTGATCCAGAAGAGTATTGGGAGAATGTCATATGGTCAAATGAAACCAAAGTAGAACTTTTTAGTAAAAACTCAACTTGTCGTGTTTGGAGGAGAAAGAATGAACACCCTACCTACTGTGAAGCATGGGGTGGAAACATCATGCTTTGGGGAAGTTTTTCTGCTAAGGGACCAGGATGACTGATCCGTGTAAAGGAAAGAATGAATGGGAGATTTTGAGTGAGGGAGATTTTCAGCAAGGGCATTGAAGATGAAACATGGCTGGGTCTTTCAGCATGACAATTGTCCCAAACACACCGCCCGCACAACGAAGGAGTGGCTTCATAAGAAGCATTTGAAGGTCCTGGAGTGGCCAAGCCAGTCTCCAGTTGTCATCCCCATAGAAAACCTTTGGAGGGAGTTGAAAGTCCGTATTGCCCAGCGACAGCCCCAAAACATCACTGCTCTAGAGGAGATCTGCATGGAGGAATGGGCCATAATACCAATAACAGTGTATAAAAACCTTGTGAAGACTTACAGAAATGTTTGTCCTCTGTCATTGTGTTAGACTCACCGCAGTCGACTGGCACTCGGGAGGTAGTAGATCCGCTGGACCTGTGTGGCAGATGACGCGGGCTGTGCCAGGGAGCGGAGTCTAAGGTGCCGCTGGTTTTCACCAGAGCCCGACGCAAAGATGGATGGTCTTGCTGCGGCAGGTGGCACCCAGGTCACTACCTCTGACACGACTTGACCACACAGACAGCTGAGGTGATGCGAGGTACAGAAAGGAAGAGACAGGATGTAGTCTGGATAGCAGGAGGTCAGGGCAGGCGGCACAGGAGCCTGAACAGGAACGTAGCAGAAGGTCAGTAGGCAGGTGGCAAAGTACACAGTCAGGTCACGGAATACTAGGTCTGATACACGGCAAGGAAACACAGTATAATGCTTTCACTTAGGCACCGGGGGCAAACAAAGATCTGGGGTGTAGAAACTTTTAAGTGTGTGTCAGGTGCAAATCATAATTATGGGTGCACCGGCCCTTTAAATCTAAGAGCTCCAGCGAGCGCGCCCTAGGATGTGGAGGCACGCGCGCCTGAGCTCAGAGGAAGAAGCAAAGGACTGAGGTGAGTGACGGGCTGGGGAAGAGAGAGGAACAATGCGCTCATGGCCAGGAGGAAAGGCCGGAGCGCTAGTTGTCAAACATTGCCAACAAAGGGTATATAACAAAGTATTAAGATGAAGTTTTGTTATTGACCAAATACTTATTTTCCACCATAATTTGCAAATAAATTCTTTAAAAATCAGACAATGTGATTTTATGGATTTTTTTCTCATTATGTCTCTCATAGTTGAGGTATACCTATGATGAAAATGTCAAGCCTCTCTCATCTTTTTAAGTGGGAGAACTTGCACAATTGGTGGCTGACTTAATACTTTTTTGCCCCACTGTACATGTGTATTGGGAGAATACGAGAAATAGCTACCAACTGAACAAGTGTTCATCTGACAGCTTTTGAAGGTTTATGTCTACCTTAATACATGGATAGCTCAGGTCTGCCAGAGTGGCTGCAGATACTGTTATGGGTCATAGAGGGGGTTCCCTCATTATGATGTTAATATAATAGGGCATATAGGCAAGGGTTTTTGTGATGAGTTAACCCCATTAAGTTCTGTGTATTTAATGCAAGTATCCACTCTTAGGGCCACCATGTAGGCTACATTCAGATTGTACCCCTTACACTAATTCTTGAAACATTATGCATTAGAAAAGTCAATTCTAGTTGGAGCTGCATCTTAAAAGAGCCTTTGCTCTCACTGCTGTTATTGAGCCCAGGAGAGTCCCCTCCATAGTGCACAGCAATTTATTATTCTCTACATTTCAGGGGGGAGACTAGAGCTGAGCTATTTGCCATCAGTACACACACACACAGGTACTTCCTTTACCTTATTTCACCTACTCCTCGCTAATATGCCATAACATAGTGCTGGAGAAAGTACAGTGGACTGAAAAGGCTGTCACTGTGCTAAGAGGGTGATGTACAGTATATTACTATAAATAGCATGTGAAGGGAAGGAGAGGGTTATTGATGCATTGAGTTTACCAGGTGTTATGTGAGCAAAAAGGCAACAAACTGCAGCAGGATCACAGCAAAGAAGAGGTTACATCACAAAAGCAGCCCTGAAATAAGCAGTGAACCACTGCTGACAATGATGATTGAATGTAGGGGGTAGTTAGACATTAGGAAGTAGCACTGTGTAAATAGCAAGAACACAAGTGTTTTCACAAGTGACAGTAGCTCAAAACTTTATAGGTGGTAATACATATAAAAGGAGGCCTTGATTTACCTTTCAGGAACAATGTGAACACAGAAGAGAGAGGGCCCCATAGCAATGGTCGGAAAGGGACCCCTATTATGGTGTTTGATTTTTGACCAACCCTCCCAGACAAGGTCTGTTTTTTCCCCTTTGATTTCTTCGACAGATTGGTCAATTCCACCATTCATTAATGGAGAAGACTTGTGCATTCCTTTTATTTTTTTGCTTTTTTTTTTTACCAAGAAAAAAAGGAATGGGACCAACTGGGTCTGGGCACACTTTCTTCTAGGGCCCCTTAGCTGCTGCAGGGTCAGCATCTATGATATGTACGCTCTTAAATGTGGACCCTTGGATGAGGTAAAGAAGGTCAGGGTGCAGGCACACAGTCCAGGCTTTTTCCTCTGCATAACACTAAACCCCATGCCTATTTCCTATTTTCTGTCTTGGTCTCACAGATGCTGGAGACAAAATTCCTGTTACAACAGGCAGTGGACAACAGTTTGCAAGAAAGGGAGACACCTAGTGGTCAAGACTTTAGGGCTTTTTTCTGCAATGAGAAGTCTTCTTTAAGTGAAGTGATTTACAAATATGTTAGGAATCACATAGGCCACCACATGGAGGTAAGTTGTCTGAAACGACAGTGACCATTTCATACTACTGTATATTTGTGCTACCAACCACTGGCAGACAACCTCTTTGATGCTCACCTGTGTTTAGTGTGGTGAGACATACCTATAGTGCTTGTGTCTTCATAAAGAAATAGTAGGATCTGCCTACACATTGATTACAGTTGAGCTCATGTTTAATGCACGACCATATTTCTTAGTTATATAAAATCTATTTAAGATTTTCTATCTTCCATACGATGGATTATCATATATCTATTTCAGTCTCTTGGCTCCCTGGACGATATCTCCGTTCAAAACCTATAAAGAGAAGTATACAGATATAACACAAGTGGAGAAAAAAGCTGGCACTACTAGTAATAATGTGCAATGTCCATTAACAGTGATCCCTTTCACCGGTGGCACTACTAGTAATAATGCACAATGTCCATCAAAACCTATAAAGAGAAATATACAGATATAACACAAGTGGAGAAAAAAGCTGGCACTACTAGCAATAATGCGCAATGTCCATTAACAATGGTCCCTCCCAGGGAGCCAGATGATGCGCTGATCGGCACGAAACATATGTCGATTTAGCCTTTGAAAGCACCCGCTATGTGTACCCCCACTATGTATCCATAATAAGCAGTGAAGTAACGAAGCGGTGGGTGCAGTATTTTCATTTCTACCTATAGAATAAATATACAGGTATGTTCAGATTGTTTTTACATCATGTATTGGAGAAACCAATATATATGCCTTATACCATGTAAAATATTGAGTCATAATAGAATAGGAATGAAAAATCACAAGGTGAAAAGTTAAACCATCTGGGAATATTTGGAATTCTTTGTAGACTTTCTTATTTGTTGGAACCCAGAAAAGACCTGTTGCGTTAAGGAAATGTTGGTCTGGTCCACATCCTAAGAATGATAAAATAGATCTTCAGAACATTCAAAAATTTTTGGGAAACAAAAATATGATAAATAGACTCATTCAATGGACCTGTGGATGTAACAGAGTTAAGGCATAGTTGGATGGGATGATACAGGGAATCAGTCAGATGGGCATTAACTTAATTTTAATAATAGGAGTGACTATCAGGTGATAGATGGGATTATACAGTCAGGGGAGGGGTGCATTAGCCATACACGTCCCTCAATGTATAACATTTACACCCCTTGACTATAATCCCGCCCATGACCTTAGTCACTCCCAGTATTAAAATGAAGTTCACACCCATCTGACTGATTCTCTAAATTGTCATGGAAACTATGAACCCTCATATCTCAGAAACGAGTGTGTATTGAGAATATTCATATGAGACTGTGAGAAGGTGCGTGATCAGGGCCCCCTAAGCTATTTGATGACAGTAAAATATCGTTTTTTGGGTTGGCTACAGATATCCTTTAAAAATTGCCACTACTAGGGATTGTCTATTTTTCTCCACAGCAACGACTCTTACACGACTTTTAGCACTCTGGATACCAGCCATAAGGCAAGCTGGTACCCAGTATAAGAGATATGTGCTGTGCATGCTCGCTCCTAACAAACTGCTCTTCAGTGTGTGATATTCACTGATTGGCTGAGGCCACATGCCCCTCCCTCAGCTATTTTTACTGCTTCTCTTACCATGTGACCTGCTCTGGTCTGCTGGCAGCTCAGAGCAGCAGCTGAGGGACCATGAAGATATGTGGGATAATGACTTTACAACAGTGTATCTAAGTATATTATGTGTGATACTGCCTGTTGTATGTGATACTGCAAGCTCTATCAATGCGTTTGTGTTTGATGAGCTGCCATTAAGGATTTTGAGAAAGCTGGAGGACACACATGGTCATACAGAACAGACAGAAAATGTATGCAAAAAAAAAAAAACTATTTTACTTTTATCATTAAACCTTTGCACTCATTTAGTAAGATCTATTTTTTTTACACATTTACCCTATTACACATTTTACCCTTTTATAAACTCACCATAGTGTCTTAGGTATACAGTGGTCCCTCAACATACGATGGTAATCCATTCCATCCAACCATCGTTTGTTGAAACCAACGTATGTTGAGGGATCCGTGCAATGTAAAGTATAGGACAGTGGTCTACAACCTGCAGACCTCCATATGTTGCAAAACTACAACACCCAGCATGCCCAGACAGCCAACGGCTGTCTGGGCATGCTGGGAGTTGTAGTTTTGCAACATCTGGAGGTACGCAGGTTGAAGACCACTGGTAGAGGAAGTTGTACTCACCTGTCCCCGCCGCTCTGGACCGTCACCGCTGTCCTGGATGTCACCTATCATCGCTGTCGCCGCGTCCCCGGGGTGTCCCCGATGATCCGGCAAGGCCTCTGCTTCCCCGGCATTCTCGGTCGCCGCCATCACGTCGCTACGCACGCCGCTCCTATTGGATGATGGGACGGCGTGTGCAGCAAAGTGATGACGACGATGGAGAGCGCCGACGATGGAGGGGATCCTGAAGAGGACGCACCGGAGCCCCAAGGACAGGTAAGTGATCGTCAGCGGACCACACGGGGCACCGTAAACGGCTATCCGGGGGCAGCTAAAGCAGTCTGCGCTGCCGGATAGCCGTTTATGCGATGGCCCCGACATACAAAAGCATCGTATGTTGATGCTGCTGTGAGAGGCCATGTTGATGCTGCTCTGAGAGGCCATCGTATGTTGAAATGATCGTATGTCGGGGCCATCGAAGGTCGGGGGGTCACTGTACTGATGGCAAACTCCAATAAACCTTCTCTTAGACTCCGAGCAGACTGAGGGAAGAAGATGAGTCATGTAAAGTGAGGGAAGAGATGGACACGCCCCCTCCACAAGAGAAGAGGAAAACCAAGTGAGTAGCAGATAGGAGGTATTTGTGAGAGAAATATAATGCTAGACACATAAAAAAATAATATGTACATGAGCAGGATACAGTACTGAGTAACATATACCTAATTTTTTTTTTTTCACGCAACATGACAAGTCCTCTTTAAGAGTTGTATGGTTTCCATGCACAGTGGCACAGGCTCCATTCAAAGCTTTGAACATTTCACATTACAAAACCCTATAGAAATCAAATGCTCCCCTTACCATTAATGTACAGGTAGAGTCCCTTAGTACTATATGTATGAAAGTGCTAATACAGAAGGAGCTCCATTGCCCAGCTCACTAAATCTTATATTTCCATTTGCAGTGTGATTTTCTGTATGTCCTAATGATTGGAGGTAAGGCTGCGTAGGATTTATTGTACATTTTCTTCTCGCTAAGTTACCATTTGTCAGGAGACCTGTTCGGTTATGCTAATAGCTTCTTGCCACTTAACAAAACAAGCAGAGAATGACTCTCGGAGACGGCTATAAAAAAAGAGCAATGGCCTACATTGTCTTTTACAGGAGAATGTGTATTGTTTTAGTCCAGCATGAACATCTGAGTCGTAATGGGGGCAAATTAAATTTATAACATACTCAAAATTCTGGGAAAGGGGTAGTAGCCAAAGCATGAACATAATGGTGTACTGGTCCTGCACGATTAGTGTTGGTAGTTTTTTTAATTTTTTTATGTAGCCTCTGCATTCAGTAAGCAACAGGATTACATGCGTCATGTGACAAGTGCCATTTTTGGTTCTATTGTAGTCTATAGTTCTGTCAACCATGGATGTTTTCACCTGCCGTATTTTTCGCCCTATAGGACGCACCGGCATATAAGACGCACCCAATTTTAAAGGTGCAAAATCTAGAAAAAAAAAGATTCTGAACCCAACAGTGATCTTCAACCTGCGGACCTCCAGATGTTGCAAAACTACAACTCCCAGCATGCCCGGACAGCCAACGGCTGTCCGGGCATGCTGGGAGTTGTAGTTTTGCAACATCTGGAGGTCCGCAGGTTGAAGACCACTGGTAATACTCACGTGTCCCCGACGCTCCGGACTCGTCACCACTAGTGTTGCTCGCGAATATTCGCAATTCGAATTTTATTCGCGAATATCGCATATTCGCGAATATTCGCGAATATAGCGCTATATATTCGTAATTACGAATATTCGTTTTTTTATTTTTTTTATATATATTTTTTTTTTTCACAGTACACATCACAGTGATCATCCCTCTCTGCTTCCAGCTTATGTGGTGTAAGAAGGCTCTAATACTATTGTGTGAGACTGGTGTGCGAATTTTCGCATATGCGAAAATCTGCATATGGTAATTTTCGCATATGCGAATTTTCGCATGTGTTAATTTTGGTATATACAAATTTTCATGCGCGAATATTCGCAAATGAGAAAATAAAACAAGACTATTACGAATATGCGAATATTCGCGAATATGACGAATATTCGTCCATATATTCGCGAATATTCGCGAATTCGAATATGGCCTATGCCGCTCAACACTAGTCACCACTGCCCTGGATGTCACTCCATCGCTGTCGCCGTGTCCCCGTGGTGTCCCCGACGCTCCGGACGTCTTCTTCCCCGCTCTCAGTCGCCGTCATCACGTCGCTACGCACGCCGCTCCTATTGGATGACGGGACGGCGTGCGCGACGACGTGATGACGTCGGAGGAGAGCACCGGCCAAGCAGGGGATCCCGGCACGGAGCAGACACCGAGGAGGCAGGTAAGGTCCCTCCCGGTGTCCTGTAAGCTGTTCGGGACGCCGCGATTTCACCGCGGCGGTCCCGAACAGCCCGACTGAGCAACCGGTTTGGTGTCATTTTCCCTTCAGACGCGGCGGTCAGCTTTGATCGCCGCGTCTGAAGGGTTAATATAGGGCATCACCGCGGGTCCCGGCCGTTGATGGCCGCAGGGACCGCAGCGATAGGGGTGTATTCGCCGTATAAGACGCATTATAAGACGCACCAACTTTCCCCCCCCCCCAGTTTTGGGAAAGAAAAAGTGCGTCTTATATGGCGAAAAATACGGTATGTCATATAAAACCTATTGCAATCTGAATGCTGAGGGTCATGTGATGCATGCTTTAGGGGGCTCAAAGAAGTAACTAACAATATGAATGGTACATGGTAGGTTGGGCCCTTTTACAGATTTTACAGTGGAGCCCAAGATCTATGAGCTACACCTCTGAGGTTTCCTGTGGGTGCACTATACAGCATATATATATATATATATATATATATATATATATATATGTCCTGAATTTCAGTTTGATGGTCTGCACACTTATTATTTTTGCTAAGTGTGATGACTTTTGTTTACAGCCTTTATAATGTTAGGTCTAGTTGACCAGTTCTTTAGCCTCTCCAAGACAATACCTTTCCATTTTCTCTTTTAGGGACACTGTACATCATATAAGGGTGGTCCTCAGTCTAACCCAACCCCTCCACCACTCCCCCTATCATATATCAACCAGAGACCTTTCCCTTAAAGGGGTACTCAAGTGGAAAACTTTTTTTTTTGATGAACTGATGCCTGAAAGTTAAACAGATTTGTAAATGACTTCTATTAAAAAAAATCTTTACCCTTCCAGTACTTTTTAGCAGCTGTATGCTACAGAGGAAATTCTTTTATTTTTGAATAAATTTTTTGTCTTGTCCACAGTGCTCTCTGCTGACACCTGATGCCCGTATCAGGAACTGTTCAGAGTAGGAGAAAATCCCCATAGAAAACCTATGCTGCTCTGGACAGTTCCTGACATGGACAGAGGTGTCAGCAGAGAGCACTGTGGACAAGACAAAAAAGAAATAAAGAATTTTTTCTGTAGCATACAGCTGCTAAAAAGTACTGGAAGGGTAAAGATTTTTTTTAATAGATGTAATTTACAAATCTGTTTAACTTTCTGGCACCGGTTCATAAAAAAAATAAAAAAAGGGAGATTAAATGGGTACTCCGGTGGAAAAGGGAGATTAAAGGGGTACTCTGGTGGAAAAGGGAGATTAAAGGGGTACTCCAGTGGAAAAGGGAGATTAAAGGGGTACTCTGGTGGAAAACTTTTTTTTTTAAATCAACTGGTGCCAAAAAGTTAAACAGATTTTTAAATGACTCCTATTAAAAAATCTTAATCCTTCCAGTACTTATTTTTTTAATTTTTATTTTTTTATTCTTTTTAGATGCTTTATTACCACAATAATATACAATATAGAAAAATAATATACCATTTCTACAATTATACCCCCCCCACCCCCACCCTATCACCTCCTGGGAAAAAAAAAAAAAAGGTAATGTCCCATCGGACCACGCGGCTCAGCGCATATAATTTTCTAAATTTCTATTCTATAATCCCTCCTCAGCCCCTCTCTCCATTGGTACACACTCGGGCCTGTTACAGATATCCACTGCGTTACTATCATTAGTCTGGCGTAAAAGAGTATCCTTAAAATTTTTTTTCCCCAATTCCTACTTATTTCTATCCCAATATCACCTCCCAAGAGCGCATTTATTGGCGTTATTTTTATTCTAATCTTTCAGCTTTTCTCTATTTCTTTATTTCTGATCATGCCCAAAACATATGCAACAATCCCACCTCTTCCTGCCCGCATTTTAAACAGGCATCCGTTTTTGCCTATTTTGTGAAGAAAGAGAGGTGTGTAATAAAACCTATAAACAATATTAAACTGTATCACCTTATGATTCGCATTTAATGGAGTAGAGTTAATTCTTTCATATATTTTTCCCCACTGTGCTTCTTCTATCTCATCCAATTCTTTTTGCCATATTTTTTTTACTATCATCAATCCTTCCAGTACTTATTAGTTGCTGAATACTACAGAGGAAATTATTTTCTTTTTGGAACACAGAGCTCTCTGCTGACATCATGAGCACAGTGCTCTCTGCTGACATCTCTGTCCATTTTAGGAACTGTCCAGAGCAGCATATGTTTGCTATGGGGATTTTCTCCTACTCTGGACAGTTCTTAAAATGGACAGAGATGTCAGCAGAGAGCACTGTGGTCATGATGGCAGCAGAGAGCTCTGTGTTCCAAAAAGAAAATAATTTCTTCTGTAGCATACAGATGCTAATAAGTACTGGAAGGATTAAGATTTTTTAATAGAAGTAATTTACAAATCTGTTTAACTTTCTGGCACCAGTTGATTAACCCCTTAACGACAATGGACATAAATGTACGTCATGGTGATGTGGTACTTAGCGTGCCATGACGTACATTTACGCGCCGCCATGATCGCGAGCACCGAAGTGGTGCTCGCGTCATGCCTGGCAGGTCCCCGCTGCTATCAGCAGCCAGGGACCCGCCGGTAATGGTGGACATCCGCGATCGCGCGGATGTCCACCATTGACCCCTCAGATGCCGTGATCAATACAGATCACGGCATCTGCGGCACTTTGAATGGATGATCGGATCGCCTGCAGCGCTGCCGCAGCAATCCGATCATCCAGCATGGTGGCTGGAGGTCCCTTCACCTGGCTCCGGCCGTCTGGCTCCGGCCATCGAGCAGACCAGAGCAGAAGATCACCGATAATACTGATCAGTGCTGTGTCCTATACATAGCACTGAACAGTATTAGCAATCAAATGATTGCTATAAATAGTCCCCTATGGGGACATAAAAAGTGTAAAATTAAAAGTAAAAAAATGTAAAATAAAAAAGGAAAAAAATTACAAAAATCCCCTCCCCCAATAAAAAAGTAAAACGTCCGTTTTTCCCATTTTACCCCCCAAAAAGCTTTAAAAAATAAATAAATACACATATTTGGTATCACCACGTGGGTAAAAGTCTGAACTATTAAAATATATTGTTAATCATCCCGAACGCTGAACAGGGTAAACGTAAAAAAAAAAATTGTCTAAAATTGCTGCTTTTTTTTGTCATATTTTATTCCTAAAAAAATTCATAAAAAATTTATAAAAAGTAAAACCTAAGCAAAAGTGATACTGATAAAATCTACAGATCATGGCGCAAAAAATGAGCCCTGATATCGCCCCATATACCAGAAAATTAGAAAGTTACAGGTGGTCAAAATAGGGCAATTTCAAACATACTAATTTTGTTAAAATGGTATGAGATTTTTTTTAAGCGGTACAATTATAGAAATGCATATAATATGGGTATCATTTTAATCGTATTGACCCACAGAATAAATAAAACATGTCATTTTTACAGGAAAGTGTACAGCGTGAAAACAAAACCTTCCAAAATTTGCTAAATTGCGGTTTTCTTTTCAATTTTCCCACATAAATAATATTTGTTTGGTTGTGCCGTACATTTTATGGTAAAATAAGTGATGTAATTACAAAGTACAATTGGTGTCACAAAAAACAAGCCCTTATATGGGTCTGTGGATGGAAATATAAGAGAGTTATGATTTTTAGAAGACGAGGAGGAAAAAACAAAAATACAAAAATAAAATTGGTCTGGTCCTTAAGGGGTTAAAAAAAAGTTTTCCACCGGAGTACCCCTTTAAGCACAGACAGTGCCCATTCAGATCAATATGTCGTGTAATGTAGGATAGGGCAGGTCCCCCAGAGCAAGAGAGGTCCCTTGTAACTGTTATAACTAAAACGTGAGGATCCCAAATAAGGTACTTCCCAATATAAATTCCTTTATACAATATAAAATGGGGTCCTAAACCAGAGATTCCCTTTAGCATAATTTTACCTCTGACACTGAAAACAATATGACCACAATTCAGGGCCCCATGGAAATCCAAATTCTTTGCAGTAGTCCCTGAGATTCTACCCAGCAGGCCATAGGTTGTGCTACACTATATAGTTTTCCTATGTTTTGCTCTTTAGGTTCTCTAAGATCTAGTGATGGGTAACTATCTGCCTGTTTGCCCCATTTGCTTATTTTATGCTTATCCATTTGCTTATGATATGTTCGTGCAGTGTCCCACTACATGGTTCTGTAGGACAAGCACTTGGTTGTTGGATATCTGCCTCGTTCATGTGTTTTACTGATAGAGTACTGATTTATGCCTATTGTTTGTAGTTGCACTGTAATATGCTTCCCCCTACTGTTGGCATTTAACTGTCTGTGAGGGAGGTAGCTCATATATAGTAGCATTACTCTATTAATGTGTATCAAGGAACATTCTGGTGTGTAGGAAAAGCGGCCCTTGCTCTAACCTCAGAGAGTAGTCTAGTTTAGTCTTGCTTAGAGTGAGAAAGGGTAAGTAGCCCCTTACTTACCAGCTTTTGTTAGCTTGTCTTTACCATTCGGGACCATTTGGGATATCATTACTCATATAAAGAATAGACTATATACATCTCAAAGCTTCACATCAAGTCCAACCTGAGGTATCAATAAGGTAAAAGAAAGAATTATACAGAAAGTTTTGTTTTGGAGGCCCATAACACATCTAGGACTTTCCAGGGCTTCAGGCAGGGCCTAGATATTGCTAATGGCTGCCATTTAATAGATTTAGCTAAATGTTAACACAGAAATAGTGGTCTCAATCTCCTAAAAATTACCACGGGTGCTGCCAATGTTTATCAAAAACGACACCGTTTCCAAAGAGACCAACACAAACACATTATAAGGTGCACACCATAAATGATGCTACATATAAATCTTTATTTATTCAAAATACTTTACAAATCATATACAAACCACACAAGATAAAAACAATTAAAACACAGGAAGGGGAAGAAAAAAAACTCCCCATTCCACAACCACAGAGGGGATCCCAGAAAACTGGGACCTCCCTCATGGGACACCCAAGCTCCACCAATAATTCAGTATAGGAAAAACGGTTCCAACA
This sequence comes from Hyla sarda, assembly GCF_029499605.1. NCBI lineage: Eukaryota > Metazoa > Chordata > Amphibia > Anura > Hylidae > Hyla > Hyla sarda. The sequence goes on from NC_079200.1 coordinate 38,690,916, forward strand.
GTATTAATAACCCCCTTGGTGTCTCACACATCTATCATACATACATACACACATCTGTCATACATACAATCTATCATACGCACATCTATCATGCATAAACACATCTATTACACATACACACAACTATTGTACACACACATATATAATACAAACACACCTCTATCATACGCACATCTATCATAGTACATATGTCATGCATACACACAGCTATCATACATACATCTATCATACATAAACACGTCTATCACGCACACATCTGTCATACACATCCCCCTACCCAATCCTTCGTCTCCTCACCCCCCTTCCCATGTCTACTTACTCTCCTGGAGATCAGTGCCGCGGGGTGGAAGGCAATGCTGCTCACAGCTAGGGCGTACCGACTCCATTGCAGTATATCTTGCCAGCCTCCACTTCTTGCCTCTCTGGCACCAGCAGTGACATGCCAGGGGCTTCGAGCAGGCGGATGTTTCTGTGTGGGCCACGTAATCTCCAAGCAGCCTCTGATGCTGTCAAAGCAGCAGTGTCCCTGCCCGATTTAATGGCACTTGGGGCCGGCTCAGATATATGGTCGTGTGTGGCCAAAGAAGGGGCACAGCATTTTTAAATTGCATAGAGGCAGGCTGGCGGCCCACTGGATGTCCATGCCCACCGGGAAAATGCCCGATTGCCAGTCTGGCCCTGGAGCCAATGGCTCTTCACTGTGTCAAGCAGCTGCATTTAACTATATGCGCATCAAGACATGCTTATAGTTAAAGGTGTCCTGGACCTGGCATTGTATGCATCACCACTCACTTAGGGGGCGAGTTAGGCGGTTGCGAGTTCCCCTCGAGCGCGAGTCCTTAGGGGGCCGCTTAACCCTCCTAATGGAAGAGCTGCTTCTGTTGCAAGACAGTATCGACCATCAAGGTAGCATATGTTCCCAAAACCGGACACTGCACAGACTGTGCTCTGGGGGACATTACACCATTTGCACTGACTGTGCATCCACTGTGACTGTGCCAACTCATGGTGTATTGGAGTGTTCCGGTGGAAGCCCTCCTGTGCAGCGACCTCATCCGTAACTGGCTGTGGCACCGCCATCCCTCTGGCTCTGCCTCCCATAATTCTCCCTCTTGGTCACCTCCTTTACATATCCTAAGTTCGAAGACTCATTGATATTATGTAGAAGTGCTATTTCCTGACAGACATAAAAGCAGTTTGATTCCACAACTGCCTATTTATCTGCAGAACCAGGGAAGTATTGCATGTGTTAGAGACTGAAGCCCTCGTCAACAATGTTTCTCTATCTGCAAAATGGCCACCTCCACAGTAAGCACAATAGGTTGAGGTCACGTGACTGAAATTTAAGGTGATTAAATTAAGCTTAAAGTCATTACAAGTAAATAAACCCTGAGAATGTACACCAAAGTCTAATGGTGTCCCAGGACGGATCGAACCTACGTAATTAAGGAAAGTGATTACTGCTGGACAAACACTTACACAGCCGTACTGGAACAGTTCTGTACAAAGCAGCAATTCTCATCTATGCTTTATCACCTTCTGTTTCTTACAACAGAATTTACTGACCTCCAACAACTCTACAGCTGTTCAAAAACTACAACTCCCAGCATGTACAAACAGCTATCTAACAAGGTGGGATCTTCTAAAGTGGAGAACTCCTTAATTATCAATAAATTAGAGCAGTATTTTCCGACCAGTGTGCCTCCAGCTGTTGCAAAACTACTACAACTCCCAGCATGCCCGGACAGCCTTTGCTAAGGGGTTCCCATACCATCCAGAACATAATCCTGTCCAGCTGCAGCATCATCTTTGTACCAGCTAAAGCACAGGCAGGGACAAAGTCCAGGAAGTGAGGGTGGGACTAGCACTTCTCTGTGCTTACTCCTGTCCTATCAGACTGCAGCAGAAAGGATGGGGTTACAGAGCAGCCTGCAGTGATTGGATGATGAAACACGGCACAGCAGACTTAGGGAAAAAGAAAAGTCATGCAGAGTGTGGACCCCCCCCCCCCCCCCCCCCCTTCAGAGCACAGAATTACAAACCAAGTGAGCAACAGAGAAGGTATTTGTGCGAGAAATATAGGTCCTAGACACATAAAAATTATATGTACATGATCAGGATTAGGTACTGAGTAACATAACTTTTTTGAGGGATGTGTCAGGCGGCATATGCTAGTTACTTCAATAACAGATATATTCACTGGAAAGTCTCTGGAGTGCTTTTCGCGTGTGCTATACTATAATGCATTTGCAGACATGAAACTAAAACAGTCCAATTACGTGTCTCAGGATACAAGACACTAAAGAGGCTTGAACATGTCAAATTCAACTTGTCCCTCTCAACACTCAAACTGGGGGTTCTCACTCTCCTTTCTGGCCTGAACTTTACTGGACATAAGAGAAAAACTCTTGTCTCCCTGAATTATCAAAAACAAGTATTAATAAAGGAAACATCTCCTGCTAAAAACGCAGGTCAATCCATAGGCATTACATCATACAGGAGAAAGAGCACCGCAGATTGATATATACAGTAGTTTAGTAAGAAATTGTCAGTATAACTAGTAATTTATAAATCTTAACCTGTGCTTGTTCTGGTCTTAGGAGTCTGGGTGGTGGTCCTAATTTGTGATTTACACATACCCTTGTGCATACACTCATACAATCACTAGTAGGACAGCCTACTGGACTCTTAAGCCCATGATGAGCAGAAGTTTATATTAATAAACCACCAGTTAGTTTTTTTCCCCACAAATATGTATATCATTCTGCTCAGCTTGTACTGCTCTATAATATGATGCCTGGGCATTGGTCTGTATTTTCAATATTACAACTTCCCTTTAATAAAATGGTTTAAAGGGGTACTGTACCGCTAGGCATCTTATCCCCTATGAAAAGGATAGGGGATAAGATGTCTGATAGTGGGGTATTGTCGCTGGGACCCCGCAATCTCCGTGCAGTACCTGGCATTCTAGATGACCGATGGCTTCCGTAGGCAGTGGTCGTTATGTCACACCACACTCCCTCCATTCATGTCTGTGGGAGGGGCCTTAACATTATACACATAGCCCACTGATTTTATTAGTCACCTTGTCATTCTTCCTTTACCCTGTAGAGGCGCCTGAATACTTTCTGTCAGTTTCCCCTACAAATTACATCTGATAGACAGGCACCTTGTGACCACCTTATTTTTGGAGTCCTTGTTGATGGAAAGGGATTGTCAAAGGTGGAAAACTCCTTTAACCATGAAAATTCTACCCTTTGGGTCTTAATGTTTCAGTAAATTAAAGCCAAGGGTATGCCGAAGAATTCCTCCCTTACCCAAGTGACCCCAAGAATGGAGGGCAGTGTGAGGGGCACATATTATAAATGGTAAGTATTATTTGATCTACAGAGGAGATTATTCCACTTCTTTATATCTCGGCACAGAGAGAATTTGCATGAAATTAATTTCCTTACATCTGACGGGCTGATTATGGATATACACTGAGTCCTTGTTGTATTACAAGGGAGGATGTTGGTTGTTAAAATCTCAATTTTCTGTCCTATTATGTGTGTCGCTTATGTACTACCGTCTCCAATCTATTATGTTTACTAGATTTCTTTATAGATGATCTTTATAGACGCTCACACATTGAATGTTTGGACAACTGCTTAGCTCCACATCCTCAAATTTGTTTGCTGAATTTAATGACCATGTTCTTTCTTTCTTGTCTCTTTGTTATAACTTTATCAATTTGAGCTTTCACATTAGTGTGAGGGAGAAGCTCTCGGCTAGTCTCCATGGCTACCAAGAAGCTTCGAGACTGATGAAGAGAAGTCATCATTGGGACTTTACTGATATGTGTTGTCCACTTATGGAAACCTTTTTAGGGCCCTTAGCTGCAGATAAAATCAGCAAAAATGTCCAGTATTTAATCGTAAACTGGCTTAATGTTGAGGGGGGGGGGGGGGTCCTGAATAAGTCAATGGATGGAGCCATTGTAGAAATATAAGTCTGTTAAGCTGTGATAGGTGAGTAGCCACTATTATGTATTTTGGAACATAATAAAATTCGTGGAGATGTGGGATATCCTGATGTCGTCTGGAGTCCAGAGAATGTTGAAGCTGAAGAGAAAGAAACATCATCTGAGGGAATTGAGAAACAAAATTTGCGATGCAGTGAGAGAGACGGGAGCTGTATGCAATCTGGCCAGTGAAGGAAACATAGTCCAGAGCTGAAAGGCTGAGAAAAGTAAGCAAAAACCTGTGGGAGGACAACACATTCCTGGTGCCTTCAAAAGACACCCAAGGGACCTGAACGCTGGGAACCTGTGATTAGGTAAGTCTGCCGGCCTCTGCACGACTGGAATCTGTGAATACCAGGTGTTGACCTACCACTGTAGAAACTGGTGGGGCCAATAAGACTTTGTTAGAGGAAGGAGCCTCCAGGGCCTTATGTGGCTCTCAGGTCTACCTGGAATACATTGGACATTGTAGTGTGCTACTAAAATGTTTAATATGGAGAATCCAGATTAATTTACCTGTGACTCGGTTTTGCAAGTTGGGCCCTATGACCATGCATTATCCTGAGACAAGTGCAGAAATAACTGCACTTTGTGATTGGGGCCTGCCAGTTTTTGAGCAATATAGAGGCTGTAGAGACTGTCGTTGGGACTACTCAAGAGACCACAGTCAAAAACATTTGCAGAAGTTGTTATAAGATTCACTATAAGTTCAGGTGTCACAACAACCTAGCATTATGGTTAGTTGTGAAGTCTGTTACTTGGTAGATAGTTGGTAGCCACAAGATCCCACATTGTTTGTGAGCTGGGGTGTATATTTTAGGCAGCCATAGCCTGAATCTCTGGTGTTCAGTATTGGCAGAGGATGGTCTAGGAGTGGACAAACTAGGTGAAATCCCCCTGGGCTTGGTTTGAGGCCTTTTGCACTGTAAGGTATTAACCTAAACGAAGTCCCAATACTGTGGTTAAAGTCTTCAAGGCTTTGTCCCATGTGATGTAAAAGGATCCACACATTACATATGTGATATCTAGATATCATTGTGTTGTGGGACAATTATTGACCATAGCATTGTTGACCATCCACAGATCATGGTTATAAGCAGGTACCTGCTAAGAGTAATAGTACCAGGCGAGGGGTCCTGTTATAAAGAAGGCACAATGTTAGCAATTTAGACTTAATATATAAAGCAACTAGCTGAGTACTCGGCGTTGCCCGGTTTTTCCTTCTTATCCTTGTTGGGGAGGAAAATCAACAAAGTAGGAAGCTTTTGACTTCATATCCCATCCTCATATATTGTTGTCATATCCCAACCCCATATCCCGTCCTCATATCTCAAACTCATATTCCGACCTCATATCCCGTCCTCATATCTGAACCTCAGTAAGGGTTAAATCACCTATCCTATGATTGTTGTTGACATATAAGTAACATGTGTGCCAAGTTTCATGCTAAAGGGGTACTCCGGGGCTTAGACATCTTATCCCCTATTCAAAGGATAGGGGATAAGATACCTGATCGCAGGATCCTCGTGATCTTGCACGCGGCACCCCGTTTGTAATCAGTCCCCGGAGCATGTTCGCTCCGGGTCTGATTACCGGCGACCACAGGGCCGGCGGCGTGTGACGTCACGCCTCTGCCCCCGTGTGACGTCACGCCTCTGCCCCCGTGTGACGTCACGCTCCGCCCCTCAATGCAAGCCTACAGGAGGGGGCATGATAGCTATCACGCCCCTCCCGTAGGCTTGCATTGAGGGGGGGAGCGTGACGTCACACGCCGTCGGCCCTGTGGTCGCCGGTAATCAGATCCGGGGACTGATTACAAACGGGGTGCCGTGTGCAAGATCACGGGCGTGCCCAGCGGCAGGACTCCCGCGATCAGGCATCTTATCCCCTATCCTTTGGATAGGGAATAAGATGTCTAAGCACCGGAGAACCCCTTTTAATATCTTCAGCCGTTTTGACGTGATGCTGGAACATACACACACACACACACACATACATACATACACACACATACATACACACACACACATACATACATACACACACATACATACACACACACATACATACATACACACATACATACATACACACACATACATACATACACACACACATACATACATACATACACACACATACATACACACACACATACATACATACACACATACATACATACACACACATACATACACACACATACACACACACATACATACATACACACATACATACACACACATACATACACACACATACATACATACACACACACATACATACACACACATACACACACACATACATACACACACATACATACACACACACACACACACACATACATACACACACATACATACGTACACACACACACACATTGGTGGACATGTATCATTATTTGTGCATAGTAGAAGCAGTTTACCCCTTTTGCCGAATTCTAAATTAGGCGCAGAAGTGCTAAATTTATCAATCAAGCGCAATGAGTTTCATAGATTGTGGGCAAATATAGTAATGTCCTCCATCTACTCTTTGAAAAATGGAATCGATGATTTAGAGCATCTTGCTATGTGCAGTCCAAGATGGCTTATATTTGCGTTAAAAATATGGTCATTGCGCAAGATTTCTGCGGGTAAATTAAATGTACCCCGTAAATAAATTTGTGCGTACTAAATATGTCACTCCAAGGTGCACCGAAACCTACACATCTGGAGGAAATGCTCCACCTGAATGTACGCCCAAAAAAAAGACGCAAAAAACAGCTTGCGCAAAATTTTACGCAACAATTTAAACACAAAACAAGGGTTAAATCTTTTATACATGTCCCCCATTGAGTTTATATATATATATATATATATATATATATATATATATATATATATATAGATAGATAAATAGATAGATATAACACTTTAATTGAAAATGGAATCTTAGAAAGTATTCTATTTTGGTTCTAAGGAAAATATGGCATCACTTCATGCAATACACATTATGCAATGCACATTACTCAGTACAGCCATATTATCAAAGGAACTGTCTGATTGGGAAATCTTTTTTTGTTAGAAAGGGTCAACCATGGTAAGCTAAATACAGATTGGTCCACTGCTACAACCCTAAGTAAATCAGCTGAGGTCTATTGGAAATCCTCGTAGCAAGTGCTTAATTAAAGGGGTACTCTGGTGGAAAAACAATGTTTAAATCAACTAGTGCCAAAAAGTTAAACAGATTTGTAAATTACTTCCATTTATATTTATTTATATTTACCAGTTGATTTTAAAACATGTGTTTTCCACTGAAGTACTCTTTTGATTTCCTGGCAGTCCCCTCAGAGGGGAAATAAAGCATTACACAGATTGCAGTGAAATCAGTGGGCTGTCAGTATTATGTACAGACTTGTCAGGTCCTCCAGAATGAGAAGGCCTCTAGCTAATAAAAAAAAGAGTGTCTTGTACTTGGTGCCCCTTTCTGCTTGCTGACACATGCTTAGGAAGGATCCTTGTCTTGGGGCTAAATGGCTGTGTTGTCAGTCCACCATAACACTGCTGCTTTCCTTTTGTGAACTGTCTATTTCCTGTTGGAGTTCCCTCCCTCCACCTACAAGTCCCAGGATCCCTTGTTTGTAAGTGTGAGGTCACTTTTCTTCCTCTCATACATCAGCCACTCCACCAACTGAAGCACACTTCAGCTGCCTTCCATGCTGTGCTGTGCTTGAAAGTACAATTCCCTGCGGCCCTATGGAGAATGATCTCCCTCACACCTAGCGGTCGCTCACCCATTGAAGCACAGACAGGCTTCCTTTGAACACCTGACTTGTAATGGAATGTCTCGGGTCGCACTGCAACCTGGCAAAAAGCTGTGACAACACTCATTTTGTATGCTGCTAAGACTTAAGAATTGTGAGACCATGAAGCACAGGTATATTATGAACTGCACTAACTTTACAGCCCCTATAGCACAGTCAAATAAAAATACTTTGTCATGAAGCACTTTTATCAGCACTGATAATAGTGTGGACAGAAAGTTTTTTTTTTTAACTATGTTCTGCCCTTGTCAGCCATAGAAATGCAGTCACCAGGCTGGCTTAGAGATAATGGCAGCCCTTGACATATTAAAGGAGATATGCAGCATAAAACTTTTATGTCCCCTTTGCCCAGGCTGCAAAAACAGCATCATGTAAGGAGCTCGGGCTGACTCAGTGCGCTCAGCCTATCACCGGCGAGGGCGGGACATCGCTGCAGCCTGCGATAAGCTGACCGCAGTGTGACATTTCGTGCCTAAGAAGCACGAGCCCAGCAGCAGCGGAGGAACGGGATGTAGATACCTGAGCAATGAGGGAACGTAGGAAGGTGAGTTAAAGTTTGTTCTATTTGTTTTTGCAGCCCGGGCACAGTGAGACATAAAAGTTTCATTATTTCATTTCCGCAAAACTTGCTAAAATATGCAACTTTAAAAATTATCATTCTTTTTTCACTTATCAGGCTCACTTCTTACCCCCCCCCCCCCCCCCCCCCCAACTCATCATTTACTGTGAAAACTTGGTACTCAGAAGAAGAGTAGTAGATCACTGAGGGTTCAGTTACATGCTGGCCATGCAAGTCTGTGGATAGGTGAGGGAAGGGGGGGGGGGATGGAGAGGGAGAGGCAGTTTATTCACAGCTTCGACTGCTTAACTTACAGCTTAAACTGCTCAGTGCTCCTTTATAATGACATCTATGCCGCTGCTTCTTTTGAGGTTTTTTCTTTAGAGAGCTATCTCCTCTCTGTGTGCAGTGTATGGGGGACTTTATAGTAGCAAGTTTCCCCACACCAGCTCAGGGACAAATGAAAATTACAGATAGAGCCAGCAGAGGGGAAAAGTGGTGAAAAATGCGGTATACAATATTTTGGCCAGAAACAGAGCTGCTCCTCCTGTACACATGCATAAACCTTTATCCTTAAAGGGGTTCTCTGGTGCTTAGACCTCTTATCACCTATCCAAAGGATAGGAGATAAGATGCCTGATCGCAGGAGTCCCGCCGCTGAGGACCCCCGTGATCTTGCACGCGGCACCCCGTTTGTAATCAGTCCGCAAAGCGTGTTCGCTCTGGGTCTGATTACTGTCGATCACGGGGCCGGCAGCCTCCGCCCCCGTGTGACCTCGCGCTCCGCCCCTCAATGCAAGCCTACGGGAGGGGGCGTGACAGCTATCCTTTGGATAGGGGATAAGATGTCTAAGCACCGGAGTACCCCTTTAAAAATGTTCTGAAACGACAGGTATGCTTCAATAAAATAAAAAAAATATGCTGCAAAGCATAAGTATATAGAAAAAATATATCTATTAATTAATTTTCAAAGTCACAAAATATATAAAGCATATGCGTATTATTTATCATACAATACCCATACAATAAAGTTATGCCTTCTATCTATATATATAAAACTCAATGTTTGTATGTATGTTCCCAGAGAAGAAGATAAGGGGGGCTCAACCCAGTAATTATAATTTGGGTGCTACTCAGTGAAAAACCATGACAAATAGGAAATAGAAGAAAAGACTTCACTGACACAGTAGCACCAATAATCAGCAATTCAATTTTATTCTAGAAAAATATCAATTAACAAAATGTGTGAGACAGATTTTTTATGTTTTTAATGTGTTTTGTGTCATTAACTAACTAGCCACAATGTGTGTGAATTGGCTTTTTCTGTGTGTTAATTGATTTTTTTCTTGAATAAAATTGAATTGATGATTATTGGTGCGCTACTGTGTCAGTGAAGTCTTTTCTTCTATTTCCTATTTGTATGTATGTTCCAGCATCACGTCCAAACGGCTAAAGATATTAACATGAAACTTGGCCACATGTTACTTATATGTCAACAAGAAACATAGGATAGGGGATTTAACACATTTGCCAGGGTCGGGGTTTTTGTTTAAATTCCCATACAGGTCTATGGGAAATACATGTTACTGCATAACTTCCAAACAGCTGGAGATATTTCGATAATATTTGGTCACATGTTACTTATATGTCCACTTAAAATATAAGATAGTTAATTTAACCCCTAACTACCCCCATTTGAGAGGGTTGGGGTTTTTGTTTAAAGTCCCATGCAAATCTATGGGAAATGTATGTTCCCCCATAACTTCCGTACGGCTGGAGATATTTCAATAATACCTTGTACACATATTACTTATATGTCAAATAAAAATATATAATAGTTAAACTAATCCTTACCTATGCCCTTATATAAAAGATGGGTTTTTGTTTCAAGTCCCATGCACGTATATGGGACTTCCAGTACCTTACTTCACAAGCTCCGGTTTGCATCTCCTGGTGAATGTGTCAGTCCGGCTTGCAAGCCACACCACATCTCATAAAGACACACCCACAGTTTAAGCCCCACCCCTTTTATTCTCTACCCTTTTTGTGTATTTGTCTGGCTTGCAAATCACGCCCAGTCCCACAAAGCCACGCCCCCTTCTATTTTCAGCTTACAATATCTTCTTCACAAATCAGTCCCACTTGAGGACAGGATATGAGGATGTGACATAAGGTCGGGATATGAGGTCGGGATATGAGGACAATATTTGAGGATGGGATATGAAGTCAAAAGCTTCCTCCTTTGTTGATTTCCCTCCCCAACAAGGATTAGGAAGGAGAAACCGGGCAATGCTGGGTACTCAGCTAGTTCATTATAATGGTGAATGCTATGAAAAAAATGATAGCAGCATTACTTTACTTTTTTTTATTACCACATACTAAAACAATTATATCAATAAAATTCTGCCATCATCTTTTAACTCAGAATTAACTAATATGGTATATGAAATTTGTTTTTTAAACTGGACAACCCCTTTAAGGCCAAAACTAACCTGATCCTTCAGAGGTTAAAAAAATGAGACAGATGATGCAGTACCACTAATGGCTACTAGGTGGCAATACATAAACCTATAATACATAAACCAATCTTTTGGTTGTGCATGTTTGATTTACTGTGTTGCAGCATTTTTTCACTACTATAGGGAAGATTTTAAGGGGCAGTAAAAAATTGTCTGGCGGTCACACCGCCATTGTGCAATTTTTACATGATGTTACACAGTTCTGTCTAGAACATTTTTCTTTTTTGGGGGCTGAATTCTGTAAGATTTAAACACAAACATCTTTTTTCACTATATGACCCTACATACAGAGCTCTGAGTTCTGTAACATAGTACAATCTCACCAGAGCAAGCTACCTCACAATTTTAGGAAGTTAAAGGGGTATTCCAGGCAAAACCTTTTTTTATATATATCAACTGGCTCCGGAAAGTTAAACAGATTTGTAAATTACTTTGATTAAAAAATCTTAATCCTTCCAATAGTTATTAGCTTCTGAAGTTTTCTGTCTAACTGCTCAATGATGATGTCACGTCCCGGGAGCTGTGCATGATGGGAGAATATCCCCATAGGAACTGCACAGCTCCCGGGACGTGAGTCATCAGAGAGCAGTTAGACAGAAATCAACAACTCAACTTCAGAAGCTAATAACTATTGGAAGGATTAAGATTTTTTAATAGAATTAATTTACAAATCTGTTTAACTTTCTGGAGCCGATTGATATATATAAAAAAAAGTTTTGGCCTGGAATACCCCTTTAAATGGGTTTTCCACCTTAAGGTGATTTTAGTACCCACCTGCCATACAGTACTGGACATGCTTAGGAAGGATCCGTGTTTGTCTTGGAGCTAAATGGCTATGTTTTAAGATTACCATAACATTGCGGTTATCTTTGTGTGAACTAGGTATTTCCTGTTGCAGTTCTTTCTCTCAAACTACAAATCCCATAGTTCCTTGTTTGTAAGTGTGTGGTCACTTTCCTCCCTCCCACACATCAGCCACCCCATCCATTGAAACACAAATGAGCTGCATTCCATTCAAAAGACCAGTGTTTTCTAACCAGGGTGCCTCCAGGTCGCTCCACTCATTGAAGCAGGACAAGCTCCCTTTGCACACCTGACTAGTGATGTCATGTCTCGGCCACTCTACAACCTGGGAAAACTTGAGACCTGAGAAATTTTGTATGCTGTTAAAAATAAATATTGGGGCAAAAATCACAGAAGAACTGAGAGACCCCCATGAAACACAGGTACAGACACTATATTATGAACTACACTAACTTTACAGCCCCTTTAGCATAGTCAAATAAAAAAAAAAATCCTGGAATACCCCTTTAAGCCTGGAGAAGAAACTGAAGGCATAACTGGACTATCATTTACCATTTTCAGTAATAGTCTAAGGGCTCTTTGGAGCATCTTGGGAAATAATGCCCTGATCCAACTGTTACCTTTAGGGTAGGGTCACACGTAACGGATCTGCAGCGTATTTTACGCTGCAGATCCGCCGGTAACCTGACCCATTTTGTGCCTCCAGCTGTTGCAAACCCACCTCCCCCCCACCCCCGATCCACCTCGGCAATCCGGTGCTACCAGCAGCCACACAGGGGGCCTGTGAGTCAGCTAGTGCACATCGCGGACATGTGACCCTTCTCTTAGGCGGCAAATAAACAGAGCTTTTCTTGCCACAAAAAAGTTTTCGCTAATGACAGGTACACTTTAAAGGGGTACTCCGGCGCTAAGACATCTTATCCCCTATCCAAAGGCGGGACCCCCGTGATCTTCTACGCTGCACCCCGTTAGAATCAGCCCCCCGGAGCGTGCTCGGGAGGGGGCGTGACACCTAATATCAACCATCTGACACAAAAAGTCCAGAAACATTCCTTTTGTTTTACAGATTATTGGGTATAAAACTTATTAAAGGTCCCCTATGCAAAATCTATAACAAGACCCACATGTGCCACTAATGATACTGGGGGGCTCTTGGGCCTTCTAATGCACCATGTACTGGTGGTGACTGTGACTGTATCTGGTCTATGGCAGCATTGGAATTTTGCTATATATGAGGAAATCTGATTTAATAGATTACCCTTTTATTTGTTTCATATATTGCTATCGATAAAGGTTCCTTTCCATCTCAGTTCTTCATGATGACCTTTGTATTTCCAGAATTCTGCTCTTTTTTCAATGAGGATTTTTTCTCTATATTAGAGGGGTGCGTTGATTGTGCTAAGTATAACAGCGAAGTGTCCGATTTTTTTTTTAAAGGGCTTATTAATAATTTTTTTTTGTAATATACACTAACTCATGCCTCCCCAAAATAATGTCATGCTTCATCACCTTAGACCAGTGATTCCCAACCGAACCCCGGGGTCCCATCAGGCCCTGCACGAGGTACTGCAATGCTCTGGCAATTTAAAATTTTTTTTTTTAAATCTCCCGCCCAGGCCTGTGAATCACGGCGGTGCAGGGAGGAAGGGAAGCCTGCGTGCGCATTGCGTGTACGTGCGCACACAGCATCCCCCTGCGGCACCGTGAGTAGATCACAGGTGCGCAGGCCGTGAAGGGGATATATGTAATGGGAATGGTGCGCCGGACCATCCTCCTGGCCCCAGTACCATCTTCCCAGCCCCAGGACCATCCATCTTCCTGTCCCCAGGACCATCCATCCTCCCGGCCCCAGGACCATCTTCCTGGCCCCAGGACCATCCTCCCGGCCCCAGTACCATCTTCCCGGCCCCAGGACCATCTTCCAGGCCTCCTGCAGAAAGACATTGAAAAACATTAAGGTAATGCACCCTCTTCCCTCTGTCACCCCCCTTTGTCACCCCTCTGTTACCCCCTTTCACCCTTGTCCACTTTCCTGTCATCCATGTCCACCTTGTCCGCCCCTGTCACCCATGTTCACCACCCCTCTGTCCCTTTGTCCCCCCTATCCACCCCTCTGTTACCTCCTTGTCATTCCTGTCACCCCCTATGCCCCCTGTCACCCATGTGCACTCTTCTATACCCATCTGTCACCCATGTACACCCCTCTGTCACCCATGTTCACTCCTCTACACCCCTGTTACCCAAGTACACCCCTCTGTCACTCCCCCTACGCCTCCCTGTCACCCATGTACACTCTTCTACACCCATGTACACCCCTCTGTCAATCCCTACGCCCACTGTCACCCATGGATACTCTTCTACACCCATCTGTCACCCATGTACACCCCTCAACACCGTTCTGTCACCCATGTACACTCCTCTACACCCCCAACACCCCTATTATCCAGGTATACCCCTCTGTCACCCCCTACGCCCCTCTGTCACCCATGTACAGTCTTCTACACTCATGTACACCCCTCTGTCAACCCCTACGCCCCCTTTCACCCATGTACTCTCTTCTACACTTATGTACACCCCTCTGTCAACCCTTATGCCCCCTGTCACCCATGTACACTCTTCTACAACCATCTGTCACCCATGTACACCCCTCAACACCCTCTGTCACCCATGTGCACTCCTCTACACCCCTCTGTCACCCATGTGCACTCCTCTACACACCTGTCACCCATGTACACTCCTCTACACCTCTCTGTCACCCATGTATACTCTTCTACACCCATCTGTTTCCCATGTGCATACCTCAACACCCCTCTGTCACCCATGTACACTCCTCTACACCCCCAACACCCCTGTTACCCATGTACACCCCTCTGTCACCCCCTACGCCCCCTGTACACTCTTCTACACCCATGTATACCCCTCTGTCAACCCCTACGCCCCCCGTCACCCATGTACACTCTTCTACACCCATATACACCCCTCTGTCACCATGTACACTCCTCTACAACCATCTGCCACCCATGTGCACTCCTCTACACCCCTCTGTCACCCATGTACACTCCGCTACACACCTGCCACCCATGTGCACTCCTCTACCCACCTCTGTCACCCATGTACCCCCCTCTACACCCCTCTGTCACCCATGTACACCCCTCTGTCACCCATGTACACTATTCTACACCCCTGTCACCCATGTACACTCCTCTACACACCTATCACCCATGTACACTGCTCTACACACCTGTCACCCATGTACACCCCTCTGTCACCTATGTACACTATTCTACACCCCCTGTCACCCATGTACACTCCTCTACACCCCTGTCACCCATGTACACTCCTCTACACCCCTGTCACCCATGTACACTCCTCTACACCCCTGTCACCCATGTACACTCCTCTACACACCTGTCAGCCATGTACACTATTCTACACCTCTGTCACCCATGTACACTCCTCTACACCCCTCTGTCACCCATGTACACCCCTCTAAACCCCTGTCACCCATGTGCACTCTTCTACACCCCTCTGTCACCCATGTACACTATTCTACACCCTTGTCACCCATGTACACTCCTCTACACAACTGTCACCCATGTACACTCCTCTACATCCCTCTGTCACCCATGTACACCCCTCTGTCACCCATTTACACCCCTCTACACACCTGTCACCCATGTACACTCCTCTACACCTCTCTGTCACCCATGTACACCCCTCTGTCACCCATGTACACTCCTCTACACACCTGTCAGCCATGTGCACTCCTCTACACCCCTCTGTCACCCATGTACACCCCTCTGTCACCCATGTACACTCCTCTACACACCTGTCAGCCATGTGCACTCCTCTACACCCCTCTGTCACCCATGTACACCCCTCTGTCACCCGTGTACACTCCTCTCCACACCTGTCACCCATGTACACTCCTCTACACCCCTCTGTCACCCAGGTACACTCCTCTCCACACCTGTCACCCATGTACACTTTTCTACACCCCTCTGTCACCCATGTACACTATTCTACACCCCTCTGTCACCCATATACACTATTCTACACCCCTCTGTCACCCATATACACTATTTTACACCCTCTATCACCCATATACACTATTCTACACCCCTCTGTTACACCTATACGCCCCTTTCACTTGTAAAAGTGGAATCTGGAGGCTGATGCAGGAAAAGTGCGGAGCCTAATAGGTTTGTTGTGCAGGTTTAACGGTGAAGAATTGTGGCTGGAAGAAATCGTTATAATGACCCGGAGAAGAGAAGGGAATGACGCTGATTTTAGAAGATGTCATTTGTGAGTTTATGTACAAAGCAGCACTGTAATCTACAAAGCCAACAGATAAATTGATGTTGTGCTTTGCAGCTGTTTTCTCCCGCCCCCACCCCCCCTCTTTTTTTTTGCTCATCAAATTCGCCGGTTCCCCGAGCAGAAAAAGGTTGGGAACCACTGACTTAGACTGTGCTTTAGCCATAGCACTATCTTATGCTGATGGGGTGGAGCTTGACACATAGGGGCAGATTTATCCAAACCTGTCCAGAGGAAAATTTGCTGAGTCGCCCATAGCAACCAATCAGATTGCCTTTTAAAAAAAAATGAAAGCAGCAATCTGATTGGTTGCTGTGGGCAACCCAGCAACTTTTCCTCTGGACAGGTTTTGATGAATCTCCCATAGATTTTTCTCTTTGGAATTGTCATGCTCCACCTCTTCAGGCTCTTCATGACATGGTGTTATGTCTAATGCAGGGTCGGTAAGGTAGAGCTTGACATATGGATCTCTTTTTGGTTTTGTCATGCTCCTTCTCATCTGGCCCTACATAACATAGTGTTATGTCTAATTCAGGGTTGGTGGGGCTTGACACATAGATTCTCTTTTGGTGTTGTCCATTACTTCAGGACAAACATTAGGCAGAACACGATGTAATGTGTTTTGCTGAAGGGGGGAGCCAGGCACATGGATTCTCTTGTTGGTTTTGTCATGCTCCACCCCTTAAGCCCCACATTAGGCATCACACAGTGTTATGAATAATCCAGAGCCTAAATGGTGGAGTTTA
Source organism: Hyla sarda (assembly GCF_029499605.1). Lineage (NCBI taxonomy): Eukaryota > Metazoa > Chordata > Amphibia > Anura > Hylidae > Hyla > Hyla sarda. The sequence continues at coordinate 38,707,669 of NC_079200.1, forward strand.
ACATATGCATTCTCTATTTAGCTTTGTAAGACTCCGCCCTCTCGAGCCCTACCTTAGACATAGTATAGTGTTATGCCTAATACAAGGCCCTTATGAGGTGGAGCTTGGCAGATGGATTCTGTCATTTATTTTACCATGCTCCACCCCCCCCATGGGTGCTAAATTAGGCAAAGCAAAGTGTTATAAATAATCCATAGCCTAAGCAGGGGTGAAGCTTAAATGGGCACTGTCACCAACTTTATTTTTTGATATGTTGTAGTACTTATGTACTACAACATATCTCTACTATACTTTTATTATTATTTTTTTCCATTAAAAAGGTTTAATTTACATTTAAAAACCGGCTACTGAAAAAGGACTGATTTTGGAGTGGCAATCAGTCCTTTTTCAGTTAGGCTGCACTCGCTCCCTGCCTGTCAATCAGACAGGCGGGAGCGAGGGCATTGGCTCCCCGGCCACTGGCTGGGAGGCCACTCCTCCCGCACATCGCCGCCGGCGCGTCGTTGCCGCCGCTGTCCCTGCACGCCCGCTGCCGGACTCTGCAGTAACTGCAAGTGTAATGAGGGAACGGGGTATGCGGGGCGGGGGGGGGGGGGGGAGGATTTAACGGTCTAGTGCCGTAGCTGGGGGGGGGGAACGGGCTAGCAAAAAAAAAAAATTAAATAGGATGATGGGAGCTACCCTTTAACACATGCACTCTCTATCTGTACTCTCTATCTGCACTCTCTCTGTCAGGTTTCGCCACCGAAAAACTGTACATTATACACATTATACACAACATAGTGAATCATATTTAAAAAATAATCTAAATATATATATATATATCTCCCATAAGAGATAGCATTACCTCCAGACGTCTCTGTATGTTTACACTGGAATCCCTTCTATCACTGTCCCATTGTTCGACATCTTCAGGTGTCCGTTTTTCTTAAATCATGGTGATTGACTGATTCTTAGGCCCTCACTCAAACCCCTATCTTCGGATTAGGGTGTAATTTAATAACATCTGAGCGTCCAAGCTGTGAGTCTCAATAACCAGATCTATCCCCGGTCTCGCGACACACATGACAGGCGCATAATCCTCAGGCACATGGGCCAGTCCATCCGTCACATGACACCCTTGTCACCTGTCACCCGAGGACCGCATAGAGTGGCAGGTCAGAGGCGAAGGCCAGATTAATTTTTATCTTGTGCTTGAGCAATGACTCCGGCAGGAAGGGGTTGGGGGGAAAGGGGTGCAGAGATGTTAATATTGGTTTCATTTAGCAAAATGGCTTCTGTCTGTTTTGTGTAGGTAGCAGGTACACTTAAAGAAGGAAAAAGATACAAGGTAACAGTAGTGGTGGGGAAAGCGTAAGACATAGAAGGGAGACATGAGGAAGAGAGGGGAGCGTGAGGGAGGTGGAAGATGGATGTTGTGTTACTGCAGAACAGCTGCTGTTGGGATCAGTACAGAAAGATGCTGAGCTAGGGACGTGCGGACTGGTAATTAGTGATTAATAGGCACAGCTACTGGGATCACACACGCCGCTCCGCCTGTGTGTCTGTGTGTTAGTAGTACATATGTACATACATATATATATGTGCACACATACACACACTTCTTGTCATTTGTCACCTTATGTCCTTCCTACATCTAATTATTCTAAAATACAGCACCAAGGAAGATGAGGACACACGCAAAAAAAAAGAAAAAACGTATAGTCGGCGGTTGTTTATTTATCACAGACAGAATTTTTCCGATTTTTTTTCGAGTAAGGTTACAGAGATATTTTCCATATTGCACAGAGCCCCAATAATAAAATAACCAACACCCCCGCCCCCCACCACCCCCTCACACATGGTATAGTCATAAACACAGAGGTTAACAGAAGACTCTCCCAGGCCCTTTTTGAAGATATTGCAGACTGATCTTACAAGGAAAGAGTTAATGGCATCGGCCTTCTCGTAAAGAGTGATGCAATGGCGTGCCCCATGAGAGAGAGAGAAAATGACAGTGACTTTGAATGGGTTCACACAGATGTGTCACTGTCAGAAACCTTCCTGTGTCTGTTTGTTTTTTTGTTTTTATTTTTTTTAAACCTAATGCACCCCGTAACTGATAATATATATACTTTTTTGTTAAATCTGGAAAATAAAATCTTAACTACAGTATATAATACACATCATACATGATATCAGTAATAATGGACTATCACAACCCATCATGTTGTAGCTTTAGGTTGTGATGAATCTGTAGCCCCGTTTTTAAATACGTTTGTATATCTAATATACCAGTATATTCACATTTTATATTGCCATAAAGTCCGCTTTGGTGATAAAAATAAATGATATGGGTTTATTTCCCATTATGTCTGTTCTCATAAGGGCTGATCATTGACTATGCTACTGTCAATGAATTAGTAAGTCCTTAATACCATTTCAGTCTAATGTGCCTTGGTCAACGACAGTTGGTTAAGAACCCAAATAACCTAAAAGGTTAACGCTTACCTAAACACAGTGAAGACAGCTTCTGTCCAAATCCATACATTGTGAATGGCTGGGAACTAGTAATATTGCTACGGTATTCATTTTTGGAAGGTTCCCCATGTTAGTCAACAAGCCTACATTAAGTAAAGTTGACAAAGGGTTCCAAAATCAGTTCCTGACCTGGACTGGACCAAGTTATGCTTTATTTTCACAACAGGCAGGTATTACTGGGAAACAAATACAAAAACATAACCTTAAACTCACAATGAGTCCATAGGGAGGGGCCCATTTTTCTGCATGTAATGAGATTTCTAGAATCAGCAATCCAATTTATGGGAGTATATGCCATGCCCTTATAGCTATCATAGCTGTTCTCATGTTGAAGTCCACAACATATATGTTCTACTTTATTAAAGGCCCCAATGATTAAGGGTGTTCAATAACACCAGCAACACACTAGGAAAGGGGCTGCTGTTAAAATCATCCTATGTGTTTATATTACTTTTGCAATAAGGCATAACAGGATAAAATTCACCACCTGGCTGGATTGTATGTATCTGTTTGTTGATGTTCTTCATGTTCCACTTTATGTAATAAAAAGGACCATAATGTGAATGAACTTAGGCGGCAGGTACTGGAGATTTAGAGGGAGAAAATATGGAACAAATTAAAGTAAGATTGCTTAAAAGTGTAGTACGCTGGATTTAAAAATTGTGCACTTTACAGCTGCACGGGATTAATGAGATATGTAACTTTAATGTATTCTTATAAGATATAGTTCTGTTTCTATCTGCAGATATACATATTGGAATGTTTTTATCTTTTGTAATACTATTTTGTATGGTTTTTACCTTAGAATTGTATTCTCGCGAGATTTTCTTACCTATTTATTGTGGTGGTGGTGATTTGCACTATGCTTGGCAAAGGAGGTGTGTCCTCTGAAACGTTGCAGACATTCATACCAGACCCTCGGTGAATGGAGTTGGCCGCATGAGAGAACGCTGGTGCAGGTGCACTTGGAAAACCAGACACCATTGATATCTCCTATCTACACCTTGCGGACTTGTTGTCACAAATTGGGTGAATATTCTATGCTGGATTTGTGTATTTTGGATGAATCATATATAAAGAATTGATGCATATATTAGCGTATGTGACTTTTTCTTTTCATTGAAAGTATACTGGGTCTTGAGCACCCAGCCACTACGCTCCCCATCCTGATACCACCTGTCCCGTATTTTCTATTGAATGACAACTTTATGTAATAGACATGAAACCCATGTGGTTAAGATTTTCCAGTGGCAAAACTGGAAAGTGAGAAACACATATAAGCCTAATGTAATAAATACAAATAAATCCTGGTAGAGAAAATTAATTTACATTGTAGGAGAGAGGTAAGAGAGTAATTGACGTATAGCTTATTACATGACTGGTTGAATTACCTTGTAATAGGAATCACGTCTCTATGAAATGTGACAGGCTTGTGGATATGTGCTGTATAATATAAGAAAATTGCTGCAATGACCACTAAATTTCAATTAGAATTGTTCAATCGGCTCCATATAACTTACAATGGGAGGTTAGGCCTAAATATATTCTTTTTGGCCAATTTTCTGTGAGTCCTTTCTTTCAGAATTATTTCCCAGTTTGGTTGACTTACCCAAGCCATATATATTTTATGCCAACAACTTAATATTAGGATCAGCTATGAACGCTTGTAGGATGGGAGGTTATAATGGCTACAACTTATGAGTCTGTTGGATGACCCCAGTTTGGATGTGGTTCTACATGTCTTTCTCTGTTTCCATGAAGTTCTACAGTCTCCATAGTCTTTATTTTAGGATATGCATCTTTTCACCACACATGTAGGCAACTCTCATGATGTAGATACATGAACAAAACTAATCTATTAGAGAGTGAGATGATGCTGGACACAATGGTGCTGAAACATCGAGGTCACAAGGTACTTAACGACTGACAAGTTGGCCGAATATTCATACATAAAACACAGGACATTTGCTATGAAGGATGGACTTGTAGTCAGCTGATTAACTCGGCTCTACCATAATCTTCAGAACCATACTTCTGGATTAGTTTGCTGTTACCATAAATCTGGGTTTGCACTAGAAGACATTGTATCTGGAGACATAATGCACCCACCAAACCTCTACTTTTTTGGTGTCTGGGAGAATCTATTAGTTCATTTTATAGGGCAATATCAGTATAGCATTTATATACGTATGTATATTGAAGTGGTTTTAATTTCACATCCAACACATCACTTACACAGCTTTCTGTCCACTGTCTCCACAAATACATACACCACAATGGACCAGACCAAGGCACAGGAAGTCCATAAAAGATAGACCCAATTTTAGCCCAATTTAGGCTATTCCACAGCCATGAGCTCACAGTTTCCTTATCTTCAGCCTGAGGGTGAATACGGAGAGCTGCTGTGATAGTTATAGTCAGGGCAAACCTTTTGCACTAGTCTATAATCTGTTGTGTAAAAGGAGACATATACACAAACAATCTTGAATGGGTGAGAGCATGTCCATGAGACCTTGCTACGAGTTTGCTGCTGGTGGCAGGTCTTTGATGGGTCATGAGGACATAAACCCGTCTTAATTGCTTTATCTACTTTTTCAAATTCCACTCGACAATTGAAGATTTTTGACTCCTTTGCTTCAGCATACATTTGCTGCTCCAAGTCAAAGTCAAGGACTTTGGAAGGTGGTACAAGACTAACAGAAACATTCCCTTGGCCTGTAGAGTTGTGGAGAAAGTAGACACTGAAGGACCCATTCCCATGATCCACTACTTTTCCTGTGATGAGAAGGTTGAGCTTTACTGTCTTGATATTGGAATAAAAATCCCCCCAACCAAAGATTTTCTTGGCTCTTCCTGTTGACCTTAGCACAGACTGACGTCGATTCCTAGCTGGAACTGGGGGTTCTGGATTATGGCCCAGCTCTGAAAGACTGTTCAGGACATCCCAAAATTCAGGAGAGTTGGATAGAAGTTGTAGGATGGTGGAGTTTGAGGGGCTTGAGCTACGAGATCGGGATGGAGAAGGGGACCGTCTCCTGGGGATTCGAGGCCTGGAATTGGGCTTTGCATCTGACTGATCTTCATCATCTGGGTCACTAGAAGAGTCTTCTTGGCCACAGATTACCTGGTGATGAAAAAGACAATGACCTCTATCAGTAAAGAAACCTAAAATGGTGCATCATCAAGCAAACAGTATTCCCTTCCCTCACCCTTTGTTTCTTCTTCAGTGCCTTGTACTCTCTTAATCTTGTCTCCGCTCCTTTCCTTTATTGATAGGCCCTCACCTGAATCCCCAGCAGTAACAGATGCTGCAGCTGATAATTAGTGATACTGAGTACTAATCAGTGTAACCAGTTTAATGAGAGCTGAGTAATGTGCATCCACCTGACCTACACCCCCTGGGTATCACAATGTCAAAGAGCTACTTGAAAAAAGAGACCACTACACAACTCACAGCCGCTCTGTGGTAACTGCAGATGTCACAGCAATGTGCTTTCAGCTACGGAGGGCGCAGACTCTTAATATCACTGTTATACAGCTAGCACCTTCGTACAAAATATCATCTTACTATTCACACTTACAGCATGACTTATGAGTGCCAGTTATGAACATATACAATGTACTTTTATCATAAACAAAATGTCACATAAACATACAATAACAGGTCAAAACTAATTTAGAATTTTTGAAACCCAATGGTATGCGTGTGTGACCTTGGTGGGAGTAACTTTTTAAAGGGGTTGTCCGGGCAATATTTTTTTTAAAGGTAAAGTGAAGGAGACAAGCTAAGCTCTGTGATAGATAGGTTTATATAATATGCAGCAAGATTTCTGAGTAAAGAGTCCAGACAAGACCCCTAGGAGAGACAGTGAGGCCGGGTTCACACTGAGGAATCTCCAGACAGAATTTCCACCAGAGATCCCGTGGGTGGCGCTAGGACTGCGCAGACTGCATTGCCATTACCACGGACGGCAATGCATATCTGAGCCGATCTTTCGGCGGATCCGCTCAGAAATGAATTGCCGTCTATGGGGATGGCAATGCAGTCTTCAAGGTCCTAGCGCCGCCTGCGGGATCTCTGGCAGAAATTCCAATGTCAACCAGGCCTTAGAGTCCTTCTAACCCCATTTACACAGTGATTTATTTACTATGTAAATCAATAGATAAGGGCACTGTAAGCAGGACTCTCTCTGTCTCTCCTAGGAGTACTGTCAGGATTTACACTGCTTTTTACTCAGAAACTCTGCTCCAAATCACATAAACCTATATATCATAGAACTCAGCTTTACTACCTCTATCATATCTTGCTCTCAAATAGTTCAGCTGAAATCAATGGGCATGTTCACTTTATAGGTGCCCAGGCTGGGGTCCAGACAATAAAAACCACCGTGTCAACAGTGCCCAGTCTTACTGTCAAGAAGATCCTGGTCTATTTCTCAATCTAATGAAGTGCCCAGTGCCTACTAAGCAGACCACCAATGCATCCAGTGATTGGCTCAACGGGCACTTCCTTGTGCCAAGACCAAGGCCAGGACATGTTATTCAGTGGGACCAGGCACCATTGGAATAGCAGCAGGGGATCAAAGCAGGTGAGAACATATTTTCTTTTATTGTTTTTACTCCAGACTGAGGACATTTTACTGTAAAGTGACAACTCCCTTGACAATTCATTTAATTAATAGATAATGTAAATGAGTTATAATTGTTTTTTTTTTAGAACTGCTATTGAGGACCATGTAGGCAAGGCAAGGATGTCATAAGACAAGATTCCTGAGGGGGCCCAAAGGCATCAGAGCAACATATCTAAAAGTATTTTAGGTGCAGAGGTAAAGGGGGTGTACAGGTGGCAGTTGCATTTGGACCTTGATGCAGCAAATTTATTAGTATTTGAAATGGCAGGTGTTACGGCGAGCGCTCCGGCCGGTCACACTGGCTGTGAGTGCTCTCTTCCTCTGTCCTCTGGGGGGCCCGGGATTTGCATTGCGGGACGCGCCCGCATGAGAATCTCGGGCTGTCACTCACCTCCTCCTTCTTCTGATTCCTCCATGTTCACACACTGCCAGCATGCGCGTCCCCGCCTCCTAGGGCGTGCGCACTGGAGTTCTGAGATTTAAAGGGCCAGTGCACCCTTAATTAGTGTTTGCACCTGTCCCTTCTCTATAAGTATGTGCACCTCCCGCTACCTCTTGCCCGATCTTGGTTTGCCTAGTGCCCTAGTGAAAGCGTTTCTTATGTCTTGCCTTACCGTGTTCCTGACCTACCTGCTCCATGACCTGACCTTGCTCCTGTGCCGCCTGCCTACTGACCTCTTGCTACGTCCCTGTTCTCGCTACCCTTCTGCCAGCCCTGACCTTCTGCTATCCTGACTACTAGTTGCCATATTCCTTCTGTACCACGTTTTCTCCTCAGCAGCCTGTGTGGACAAGTCATGTCAGGGGTAGTGACCTGGGTGCCGCCTACTGCAGCAAGTCCATCCTGCTTTGCGGTGGGCTCTGGTGAAAACCAGTGCTACCTTAGACTCCCCTCCCTGACATGGACCACGCTATCATTCACACAGGCTCAGTGGATCTACTACCTCCCTGCCGGTAACAGCAGGTAAAGGCTCTGTTACAAAGTTTGCTTCAATTTAGGCGTCTGGTCAGAGACGTAGTTAAGCTTTCCTTTACCTTCAATTTCCTGCCCTAGCTCAAGGCAGTCTGGCTTTTTGCCACCCCAAATGAGAGACATGTTTCAGCAGCTACTCTAGAGCTCTACATATATCAATTTGGGAGAGTAACCCAAAAGAGCCAGGCAAATAATAGCAAAACAGCAGTCAGAGACAGTGACACATACAGATAATTCAAACGGCTTTTCCTGTCTTTTTTATTTATTTATTTTTTACAAGCAGAAAAGAAAATATAGGGGGAGATTTATCAAAACCTGTCCAGAGGAAAAGTTGCTGAGTTGCCCATAGCAACCAATCAGATCGCTTATTTCATTTTTGAAAAGGCCTCTAAAAATGAAAGAAGCGATCTGATTGGTTGCTTTGGGCAACTCAGCAACTTTTCCTCTGGACAGGTTTTGATAAATATCCCCCATAGACTTTAGCTTCACGCTTAAAAAAAGCTAAATAAATCCAGAATGCCAAATATTAAATACACAGAACTCTCCCCTATCTATGTAAGTGGCTTATTACCAGCCACCCAGCAAAAAAGCCATCAATAATGGTTTACTTACACAAGGCAAACATCCCCTTTTGAGGCTACACACTTCAGGACTTTAAAGGGGTACTCCGGCACTAAGACATCTTATCCCCTATCCAAAGGATAGGGGATAAGATGCCTGACCGTGGGGGTCCCACCACTGGGGACCCCCGTGATCTTCCACGCCGCACCCCGTGCTCGCTCTGGGTCTGATTACTAGCGATCACAGGGACAGAGCATAGTGATGTCATGGCTCCGCCCCGTGTGACGTCACGGCCCGCCCCTCAATGCAAGCCTACGGAGGGGGCGTCATGCCCCCTCCATAGGCTTGCATTGAGGGGGCGGAGCCGTGACGTCACTATGCTCGATCCCTGTCATTGCTAGTAATCAGACCCGGAGCGAGCACGCTCCGGGGGCTGATGCTAACTGGGTGCGGCGTGGAAGATCACGGAGGACCCCCACGGTCAGGCATCTTATCCCCTATCCTTTGGATAGGGGATATGATGTCTTAGCGCCGGAGTACCCCTTTAACTCTCATCAGAAGTTCTGCACAGTCACAGCTTGCAAACTGAGATACACCTAAAGCCCAGTATTTAGCTTTCTTTAGCACCTGTGCTGACCATGGCCACACTAAAAACCTGGACTGTTCCAGGAAGGGATATGAAAGGACCCACTACCAACCTTCCTTTTATTCTATAAAAATCCAGGCATGAAAATAGGACTTGCCAAAGTCCTTACCATGATAAGTCTTGACAGGGATATTAAAGGGGTACTACTGTGGAAAACTTTTTTTTTTTAATCAACTGGTGCCAGAAAGTTAAACAGATTTGTAAATTACTTCTATTAAAATATCTTAATCCTTCCAGTACTTTTTAGGGGCTGTATACTACAGAGGAAATGTTTATCTTTTTGGATTTCTCTCATGTCATGACCACAGTGCTCTCTGCTGACCTCTGTTGTTCATTTTAGGAACTGTCCAGGCCAGTAGAAAATCTCCATAGCAAACATATGCTGCTCTGGAAAGTTCCTAAAATGAACAGCAGAGGTCAGTAGAAAGAACTGTGGTCGTGACATCAAAGAAATTCAAAAAGATAAACATTTCCTCTGTAGTATACAGCCCCTAAAAAGTACTAGAAGGATTAAGATTTTTTTTTTATAGAAGTTATTTACAAATCTGTTTAACTTTCTGGCACCAATTGATTAAAAAAAATATATATAAGTTTTCCACGGTAGTACCCCTTTAACTATTTCTGGATTTCCCATATATCCCCCAGCTTTCCCTGGATGATATATGAGCTTTCTGAAACCTTGTATCCACATATGACCTTGTGGAAATATAGCGTCCCTGTCCATCATTGCTGACACAGTCTCAGAGTTTTAAGAGATCTAGACCCACCTCTCCTAGACTTGGTACCTGATACCTGTTTTTCCTACCCAGGTCCTTCCTACCTTGTGACTGGATAATGGAAAAGTTATCATACTGCTTGGTAAAAAAAAAAAAAAGTATACAAAATCCTGAAATTATTTTAAAGATTGTAAAACAGTACAGTTCTTTATACCAAATAAATATGAAAACCTATATTTAAACTGGACAATCATGTACATTATTAAGTGTACTAACTACCTGGTATCTGAGTGATAGGTTGTCATACAGTAAAATATAATAGCAAATCCAGGAGAAGTTTTAGATATTGAAAAACAATAGATCCATCTTTCCTAGAATTAAAACCTGATATCAGTTCTTCCTACCCGGAATTTATATATATATATATATATATATATATATATATATATATATATATATATACATACACACAGTATCTCCCATAAGTGAGTACACCCCTCACATTATTGTAAATATTTTATTATAACTTTATTTGACAACACCGAAAAACGAACACTCTGCCACAATGTAAAATAGTAAGGGTACGTTCACACTGCCGAATTCTCGCAGAATTCCATGCAGTGAACAGTACCATCAGTGTGAATGGGTCTTCCCGAGACCTCTTCACACTGCGGAATTTCATGTTCATACTTTGCGTGGAATTCTGCAAGTACTCGCAGAATTCCGCAAGCGGAGATTCCGCATTGTGAACATACCCTAAGTCCCCTTAAAATAACTCAACACACAGCCTTTAAAGGGGTACTCCTGTGGAAAACTTTTTTTTTTTTAAATCCACTGGTGCCAGAAAGTTAAACAGATTTGTAAATTACTTCTATTAAAAAATCTTAATCTTTTCAGCACTTTTTAGGGTCTGTATACTACAGAGGAAATTCTTTTCTTTTTGGATTTCTCTGATGTCATGACATCTCTGCTGACCTCTGCTGTCCATTTTTGGAACTGTCCAAAAATAGCAGGAGAAAATCCCCATAGCAAACATATGCTGCTCAGGACAGTTCCGAAAATGGACAGCAGAGGTCAGCAGAGAGCACTATGGTCATGATATCAGAGAAATCCAAAAAGAAAAGCATTTCCTCTGTAGTATATAGACCCTAAAAAGTACTGGAAAGATTAAGATTTTTTAAATAAAAGTAATTTACAAATCTGTTTAACTTTCTGGCACCAGTTGATTAAAAAAAAAAAAAAGTTTTCCACAGGAGTACCCCTTTAATGTCTAAACCTTGGCAACAAAAGTCAGTACACCCCTAAGAGAAAATGTTGAAATTGGGCCCAATTAGCCATTTTCCCTCCCCGATGCCATGTGACTTGTTAGTGTTACAAGGTCTCAGGTGTAAATGGGGAGCAGGTGTGCTATTTGTGTTATCACTCTCACACTCTCTAATACTGATCACTAGAAGTTTAACATGGCACCTCATGACAAAGAACTCTCTGAGGATCTGAATTTTTTTTTTGTTGCTCTACAAATTTGTTGCTATAAGAAGATTGCCAAGACCCTGGAGCTGAGCTTCATCGTGGTGGGCAAGACCATACAACAGTTTCACAGGACAGGTTTCGCTCAGAACAGGCTTTGCCATAGTTGACCAAAGAAGTTGAGTGCACTTGCTCAGAATCATCTCCAGAGGTTGTCTTTGGGAAATAGACGTATGAGTGCTGCCAGCATTGAAGGGGTGAGGGTTTTATCAGCCTGTCAGTACTCAGACCATATGCCGAGCACTGCATCAAATTGGTCTGCATGGCTTTCATCCCAGAAGGAAGTCTTTGAATGAAGCACAAGAAAGGCTGCAAACAGTTTGCTGAAGACAAACTAAGTCTAGTCTCGGGCTGCATGAACGCTGCTGGCACTGGGAGCTACAACTCATTAAGGAAACCATTAATGCCAATATGTCCTGTGACATACTGAAGCAGAACATGAGCCTCTCCTTTCAGAGATTGGGCCACAGAGTGGTATTCCAACATGATAACAATCCCAAAAACAGATCCAAGATGACCACTGCCTTACAAGACCCAAACCCTATTGAGCATCTGTGAGACATTCTCAAACGGGAGGTGGGAGAGTGCAAGGTCTCATCCAGTAACTTCTATATGTTATGGAGGAGAGGAAGAGGACTCCAGTGACAACCTTTGAAGCTCTGGTGACCTCTATATCCAAGAGGTTTAAAGGGGTACTCCGGTGAAAAACTTTATTTTTTATTTTTTTTATCAACTCGTGCCAGAAAGTTAAAGGGGTACTCCGGTGCTTACACATCTTATCCCCTATCCAAAGGATAGGGGATAAGATGCCTGATTGCGGGAGTCCCGCCGCTGGGGACGCCCGTGATCTGGCACACGGCACCCCGATTGTAATCAGTCCCCTCCCGTAGGCTTGCATTGAGGGGCGGAGCGTGACATCACACGGGGGTGGAGGCGTGACATCACACGCCACCAGCCCGGTGGTCGCCTGTAATCAGACCCGGAGCGAACACGCTCCGGGGACTGATTACAAATGGGGTGCCGTGTGCAAGATCACGGGTGTCCCCAGCGGCGGGACTCCCGCGATCAGGCATATTATCCCCTATCCTTTGGATAGGGAATAAGATGTGTAAGCACCAGAGAACCCTTTTAAACAGATTTGTAAATTACTTCTATTAAAAAAATCTTAATCCTTCCAGTTCTTATTAGCTGCTGAATACTACAGAGGAAATTATTTTCTTTTTGGAACACAGAGCTCTCTGCTGAATCACGAGCACAGTGCTCTCTGCTGACATCTCTGTCCATTTTAAGTACTGTCCAGAGTAGGAGAAAATCACCATAGCAAACATATGCTGCTCTGGACAGTTCCTAAAATGGACAGAGATGTCAGCAGAGAGCACTGTGCTTGTGATGTCAGCAGAGAGCTCTGTGTTCCAAAAAGAAAATAATTTCCTCTGTAGTATTCAGCAGCTAATAAATCCTGGAAGGATTGAGATTTTTTTAATTGAAGTAATTTACAAATCTGTTTAACTTTCTGGCACCAGTTGAATTAAAAAAAATAAAAAGGTTTTCACCGGAGTACCCCTTTAAGGCAGTGCTGGAAAATAATTGTGGCCACACGAAATATTGACACTTTAGGCCCAATTTGAAAATTTCTACTTAGGGGTGTACTCACTTTTGTAACCACGGTTTAGACATTAATGGTTGTATGTTGAGTTATTTTTAGGGGACACAACATTAGAGACAGTTATACAGGCTTTGCACTCACTACTTTACATTGTAGCATAGTGTTATTTCTTTAGTGTTGTCACAAGATATAATAATGAAATATTTACAAAATTGTGAGGGGTGGAGTCACTAATGGGAGATACTGTATATAATGTGAGGGGTGGAGCCACTTATGGGAGATACTGTATATAATGTGAGGGGTGGACTCACCTATGGGAGATACTGTATATATAATGTGAGGGGTGGACTCACCTATGGGAGATACTATATATAATGTGAGGGGTGGACTCACCTATGGGAGATACTGTATATAATGTGAGGGGTGGAGTCACTTATGGGAGATACTGTATATATAATGTGAGGGGTGGACTCACCTATGGGAGATACTGTATATATAATGTGAGGGGTGGACTCACCTATGGGAGATACTATATATAATGTGAGGGGTGGACTCACCTATGGGAGATACTGTATATAATGTGAGGGGTGGAGTCACTTATGGGATATACTGTATATATAATGTGAGGGGGGAACTCACTGATGGGAGATACTATATATAATGTGAGGGGTGGAGTCACTTATGGGAGATACTGTATATAATGTGAGGGGTGGAGTCACTTATGGGAGATACTGTATATAATGTGAGGGGGGAACTCACTGATGGGAGATACTGTATATACATTATGAGGGGTGGATTCACTTATGGGAGATACTGTATATACATTATGAGGGGTGGAGTCACTTATGGTATATACTGTATATATGGGAGATACTGTATATATAATGTGAGGGGTGGACTCACTTATGGGAGATACTGTATATATAATATGAGGAGTGGACTCACTTATGGGAGATACTATATATAATGTGAGGGGTGGACTCACTTATGGGAGATACTGTATATATAATGTGAGGGGTGGACTCACTTATGGGAGATACTGTATATAATGTGAGGGTGGAGTCACTTATGGGAGATACTGTATATATAATGTGAGGGGTGGACTCACTTATGGGAGATACTGTATATATAATGTGAGGGGTGGACTCACTTATGGGAGATACTGTACATATAATGTGAGGGGTGTACTCACTTATGGGATATACTGTATATATAATGTGAGGGGTGGAGTCACTTATGGGAGATACTGTATATATAATGTGAGGGGTGGACTCACTTATGGGATATACTGTATATATAATGTGAGGGGTGGACTCACTTATGGGAGATACTGTATATATAATGTGAGGGGTGGACTCACTTATTGGATATACTGTATATATAATGTGAGGGGTGGACTCACTTATGGGAGATACTGTATATATAATGTGAGGGGTGGACTCTCTTATGGGATATACTGTATATAATGTGAGGGGTGGACTCACTTATGGGAGATACTGTATATAATGTGAGGGGTGGACTCACTTATGGGAGATACTGTATATATAATGTGAGGGGTGGAGTCACTTATGGGAGATACTGTATATATATTGTGAGGGGTGGACTCACTTATGGGAGATACTGCATATATAATGTGAGGGGTGGAGTCACTTATGGGAGATACTGTATATACATTATGAGGGGTGGATTCACTTATGGGAGATACTGTATATACATTATGAGGGGTGGAGTCACTTATGGGAGATACTGTATATACATTATGAAGGGTGGACTCACTTATGGGAGATACTGTATGTATAATGTGAGGGGTGGAGTCACTTATGGGATATACTGTATATAATGTGAGGGGTGGAGTCACTTATGGGAGATACTGTATGTATAATGTGAGGGGTGGACTCACTTAAGGGAGATACTATATATAATGTGAGGGGTGGAGTCACTTATGGGAGATACTGTATGTATAATGTGAGGGGTGGACTCACTTAAGGGAGATACTATATATAATGTGAGGGGTGGACTCACTTAAGGGAGATACTGTCTATACATTATGAGGGGTGGAGTCACTTATGGGAGATACTGTATATAATGTGAGGGGTGGAGTCACTTATGGGATATACTGTATATAATGTGAGGGGTGGAGTCACTTATGGGAGATACTGTATATACATTATGAGGGGTGGAGTCACTTATGGGAGATACTGTATATACATTATAAGGGGTGGAGTCCCTTATGGGAGATACTGTATATATATATATATATATATATATATATATACACAGGTGAAACTCGAAAAATTTTAATATCGTGCAAAGTTTGTTTATTTCAGAAATGCAACTTCACAAAGGTGAAACTAACATATGAGAGAAACTCATTACAGGAAAGCAATATAGTTCAAGCCGTAATTTGTCATAATTGTGATGATTATGGCTTACAGCTCCCCCACCCAATTACTATGATTTTGGGAGCCATGTCCTCTGCTGGTGTTGGTCACTGTGCTTCATTAAGTCCAGGGACAACGCATCCGTCTACCAGGAGATTTCGGAGCACTTCCTTTCCTTTTAAGCTACATTAATGAAATACAATGGACTTTTGCACAATATTCAAATTTTTCGAGTTTCACCTGAGTGTGTGTTTGTGTGAAAGCCAGAAGAAAATTTTTAATATTAGAATATTTTTTTAAATATAACATGATGAATACTATTAACATAACTGCCAGACATAATATTGGAGAACTTCATGAAATAACATTACAACTAGTTATATCATGGTCTTCCAACAAGAGGAGCCATGTGAACAACAAAGTGTCAGCTCTGTAGTCAGGACAGGTGGCATGGCTAGTCAATATAATCCATGGCTGAAATAGTTAATTTTTTACAAAGGGGGGATAACCATGGTGACAGCTAGGTGGGGGCAGCTGGTAAATGAGCTAAGTCCATAGGGAGTTGTTTTGACGGAGAGCAACACACAAGATACACAAGAGTGAATCTTGATACAAAATAGCAGAGGGACATGGCTCATATAAGATCTATAGAAGACTATACCAGAGTGGTAAATCCCACCAGACAGCAGAAATACATTACAATAGTTCTCCGGGAACGATGACAGACCAGGGTGATAACACTAAACCGCCTAATGCATGCTCACAAAATAATACAGATGTATAACTGAGCCAATGAATGCATAATGTAGTAGATACATGAAGGAGATCAGCCCAACACATGATCGTAAAACATAAATTCTAATATAAAATTAATTGCTACATCAAAATAGGCTCAGAACTGCAGATCAATGGTGAAAAGCTGTAAATATAGAATAATGAGGCTCGTGCCGCCGCCTGACGGCGACGGATAATTAATGACAATGGAAAAATCACCAGATATTGAATTGTATAATCTCGCAAGACAATAGCGGCCTGGAAAGTTTAATGAAAGCATCAAATGTATCCTTGGGGTCGGGGCTATTCTGTTATATACTATTCTGAAACTATCACCTCTAATGACTTCTATTGACTATCTCCTAGTAGTGAATGGCAATAAATGGGAATATGCCTCGTAGAGTGTCTCACAATGTATAGGATGTAAAGCAAGATCCTTAAAAAAAAAAAAAAAAACAATTACTCTATACAATATTGTGATGGAAATCAGGGGATAAAAAAAGAAGACATGACTACAAAATGGCAGCTACTAGAAAGGGTAGCATCTGCTAAATGAGCCCACAAACCCGTGGAGACCTACAAATGCTACACACAGCCACACAATAACACGATCAAGTAGGAAGGTCAGCTCTGAATGTGCCTGTCCTGTATACTGAAGATCTGTCTTATAAGGAACTTATACCAGTTCACCCAAAGGTCAATAAAGATTGGGTAGAAATCCTTAAAAACTGCTCGCCCCAAGTCAACATTAGAAACCACATAATTCTCCAGCCTGTCCAAATAGCCTACAATCGATAAGGTCACTTGATATAGAAAGCCACAATCTGAGACTCTGTGCCTCGAAGAGGATCACTACAATCAATAGGTCATGGTATGGAAGAATTTCCCAAAACTGCCTCATCCACTAGAATGGAGGGTTGACCCAACATGTTCATGTCAATGGACACACTCGTGTGGTCTGAGTTGTAAATAAGACTCTCATTATTCCAATGGGATTCCCATTGGGACATGGCTTTTACCCTAGAGGTCAGGTCAATATTGATGGGTCATGGAAGGCCCATTTATACTCTGTTCATATCTGAAGATGGGAGCTAATTTGCTCAGTAAGGAGTCATTCATAATGAATCACATTTGTCGATGGCCCCGAGCCCTACACGAGACTAAGCATCTGACCTTTATGTAATCTTACGAGGTCAAGACTTGTACTCATTAATTAATGAGGGTGATAAGATGAACACCCACAAGCCGTTCCACCTTCTTAGTTGCCAAATGACAACTATATAGCTGAGACGTTATGTGGAAATTCCCCACAAATCATCATCCTCCTTGAAATAACATGCCTTTTTTTGTCATTTTAGGAATATTCTTGCATTTCTTTAAATGATCAATTTGATCCAGTCCACAGATTGGATCCTTCATATGTGATTGACCCATCAAACGCCATTGTCATCAGGTCTGGACAGTTTTATACGGAGCTATCATTTAACCTATCAAAAGACGGCGGCAAAGCTCTTCTCCCTCACAAGATTCATTAACCCTTTAAACATTCCCATCTCAATTACATCTGGCTGATCATAGGCGACACTGCCCCTTTAGCCTGTCAGTTCCATGTCCATGGCTGTAGACCTTCTAATTCTAACCAGACCGACCCATAGACCACTTGGTCAGATTTGAAATTTACTTCATTTACTTACACTGTTAACCTTCTTACTATGTGGTCTCTAAATCTTGACATAAAATCATCCTGTGAAGTCTGAAGACATTTACTTCTTCTCCGGAATTACCTTTTAGCCCAATAAACATCTCCGACCATAGAGCGCAACCTTTGATAATCCCATGAAAACCATTCACAGGACCTCTGTTACATACTAGAGTAATTGATGTAACCCATAAAATGTCTAATATTTGGTGGTACTGCCTCTTTAACCCATCAAAAAATGTCCTGGTTTGTAAAGCACCACTCCTACAGCAGACCTTGTCATTAGATCTCCCGACTATACATAGAATTCTCCTTTTAACCCCTGAATAACACATCCATTATAATGACCCTTCTTCTCGTTTCTCACGTCCTTGTATTGTGCTCTATTATCCAGCCTGTTTAACCAACTAAACAAGCTCCAGTCTGAAGCTCTATATGGTCTGCTACGAGACGGACTCTTTAACCCTTGAAGCATCTCTCTGACTCCAGACCCCACTTGATCGCTCCGTTACATACCCCCATCCAGAATCCTATAAGAAAATCAATCTTTCTCTGTATTACGTTTACACTATCCAGCTCTTACATCGTTCTTACCACATCACATACACATCCAATCTCATATTTCCCACACGCCCCCTATACACTAGCATATGTACATATACTGTCATATTACGTGACTTCAAGGAGCAACAGGTAGTGGGGAATGTTTAACATAAGCCCCCCTGCTGACAGCCCCCTCCATCATTCCCCAATCTGACCCTATAGACACACACTGGATTGTCCATGATACACAGAGCAGAGGAGCAGCAGGTGTGATAACATGCATACAGCAAGGAGCAGGGGGCACAAGACAGGGCACACAGGAGGGTAGGAGACACCACATTTATGGGGCGGTACAGGCACAGCCGGGGAGAGATAAACACAGGTTCTCCTTTATGTCTTACTTACCAGATAGATGCTGCCTTGAACCAGGAATATAAAACAGCATTGTGTGAGCTGCATGTTGCTCAGTGGCTGAGTCTTGAGGCGTACACTCACCTGCGTTCAGCATCCATGTATATCTGTGAATACACAGCTAGAGATATATACACAGCTTGGATGCTCCCTGACCACCTCACTTGTGCTACTCCCTAGTCTTGCACTTCTCCAGTTCCCCCCTCCCCTACATAGGTGGCTGCACTCTTCTCGTCTCCACTTCTTCACTCTCTTTGACCATCACCTTGGTTCTGTCTACTCTTCTCCTGCTCCTGGCACTTGCTGTGTCTCAGCTGCCTCCTTGCACCTGCTCGCCTGTCTCCTTGCCTGCCTTGCCTGGCTGTCACACACCTTTCTCCTCTTCTCCAGGTCTCTCATTGGTTCATCCCTTCTCTGCTAGTCCCCTCGCTTTCTCAGTCATCCCTCTCCTGCCAGGTCTCTCTCCTCTCTCTCTTCCTCAGGGTTTGTCACCCGCTCCTGACTCTCCCTCCCTCTTTCCTTGTGTCTTTCTCTCTCTCTATCTGACCTTCTATCTCCCTCCCTTTTTCTCTCCTCCCCTCAGACACTCTTTTACTGTCTGTCTCATTTCTCATCCATCCCTCTATACTTCTTACCCCCCTCCACTAGCCCACCTCTGTACCTTTCCATACAGTGCCCACCCCTTCACTTTTATCTTCTGTACATTCACCTACTACCCCCTCCCTGTACCTTTTATTTTCTTTATGCAGTCTATCACCCAGAGTGGTGCCCATAGTCTCTCTCACCCAGAGGTGGTACCCAATTTTGAGATCTGCTCTGGTCAGATTACATAATGCCCCCTAGCACAACTGGAAGTGAACAGTATTTTTGCTCAGTTATGCAAATTGGTGCCAGGTTACCAATACTGCATCCTCACCTCTCCCTCCTCCCTCTCCCCTGTCTAACACTCTCCTGCTCTTTCTGTCTCTTTCCTTATTATCCATGTCTCTCTCTCTCTCTCTCTTTCTCTCTCTTTCTCTCTCTCCTTCTCTCCCTCTCTCTCTCTCTCTCTCTCTCTCTCTCTCTCTCTCTCTCTCTCCCTCTCTCTCGTCTTTCCCGCATGCACTGGGTCAATATGCCAGGTTAGAGACAAGGCTTTTCCAATTAAATTGATGTTTAGACAGACATTTTCATTCTCTGCGTGTTAGTGCCAGGGAAAAGAGGGGGGTACCGGCCGCTACTCCGAGCTCTGCGTTCATTTGTGATTTACAATGAACAAACTGTATAGGGGCATAAAAGATGTAAGGAGGAAGAGGAGGGATTGAGAGCGAGAAGTTGTGTGGAGAACTAGGAGAACTGTATGATGTTTTACAGAGATGAATATACAGATAGGGGAAGTTATAGAAAAGGCTATATGGAGTGATATAGGGGAAGTAATGTAGAATAATAGGAGGAGATATAGAGGAGGTTATATGGAGTAATAGGAGATATAGGGAGGTTATATGGAGTAATAGGAGGAGATATGGGGGAGATTATATGAAGTAATAGGAGGAGATATGGGGGAGGTTATATGGAGTAATAGGAGGAGATATAGGGGAGGTTATATGGAGTAATAGGAGGAGATATGGGGAGGTTATATGGAGTAATAGGAGGAGATATAGGGGAGGTTATATGGAGTAATAGGAGGAGATATGGGGGATATTATATGGAGTAATAGGAGGAGATATAGGGGAGGTTATATGGAGTAATAGGAGGAGATATAGGGGAGGTTATATGGAGTAAAAGGATGAGATATAGGGGAGGTTATATGGAGTAATAGGAGGAGATATAGAGGAGGGTATATGGAGTAATAGGAGGAGATATAGGGAGGTTATATGGAGTAATAGGAGGAGATATAGAGGAGGTTATATGGAGTAAAAGGATGAGATATAGGGAGGTTATATGGAGTAATAGGAGGAGATATAGGGGAGGTTATATGGAGTAATAGGAGGAGATATAGGGGAGGTTATATGGAGTAATAGGAGGAGATATAGAGGAGGTTATATGGAGTAATAGGGGGAGATATAGGGAGGTTATATGGAGTAATAGGAGGAGATATAGGGGAGGTTATATGGAGTAATAGGAAGAGATATAGGGGAGGTTATATAGAGTAATAGGAGGAGATATAGGAGAGGTTATATGGAGTAATAGGAGGAGATATAGGGGAGGTTATATGGAGTAATAGGAGGAGATATAGGGGAGGTTATATGGAGTAATAGGAGGAGATATAGGGGAGGTTATATGGAGAAATAGGAGGAGATATAGGGGAGGTTATATGGAGTAATAGGAGGAGATATAGCAGAGGTTACATGGAGTAATAGGAGGAGATATAGGGGAGGTTATATGGAGTAATAGGAGGAGATATAGAAGAGGTAATATGGAGTAATAGGAGGAGATATAGGGGAGGTTATATGGAGTAATAGGAGGAGATATAGGGGAAGTTATATGGAGTAATAGGAGGAGATATAGGAGAGGTTATATGAAGTAATAGGAGGAGATATAGAGGAGGTTATATGGAGTAATAGGAGGAGATATAGGGGGAGGTTATATGGGGTAATAGGAGGAGATATAGGGGAGGTTATATGAAGTAATAGGAGGAGATATAGGGGGAGGTTATATGGAGTAATAGGAGGAGATATAGGGGAGGTTATATGGAGTAATAGGAGGAGATATAGGGGAGGTTAAATGGAGTAATAGGATGAGATATAGGAGAGGTTATATGAAGTAATAGGAGGAGATATAGAGGAGGTTATATGGAGTAATAGGAGGAGATATAGGGGAGGTTATATGGAGTAATAGGAGGAGATATAGGAGAGGTTATATGAAGTAATAGGAGGAGATATAGAGGAGGTTATATGGAGTAATAGGAGGAGATATAGGGGAGGTTATATGGAGTAATAGGAGGAGATATAGGAGAGGTTATATGGAGTAATAGGAGGAGATATAGGGGAGGTTATATGAAGTAATAGGAGGAGATATAGGGGGGTTATATGGAGTAATAGGAGGAGATATAGGGAGGTTATATGGAGTAATGGGAGGAGATATAGGGGGAGGTTATATGGAGTAATAGGAGGAGATATAGGAGAGGTTATATGGAGTAATAGAAGGAGATATAGGGGGAGGTTATATGGAGTAATAGGAAGAGATATAGGAGAGGTTATATGAAGTAATAGGAGGAGATATAGGGGGAGGTTATATGGGGTAATAGGAGGAGATATAGGGGAGGTTATATGAAGTAATAGGAGGAGATATAGGGGGAGGTTATATGGAGTAATAGGAGGAGATATAGGGGAGGTTATATGGAGTAATAGGAGGAGATATAGGGGAGGTTAAATGGAGCAATAGGAGGAGATATAGGGGAGGTTATATGAAGTAATAGGAGATATAGGAGGGTTATATAGAGTAATAGGAGGAGATATAGGAGAGGTTATATGGAGTAATAGGAGGAGATATAGGAGAGTTATATAGAGTAATAGTAGGAGATATAGGAGAGGTTATATGGAGTAATAGGAGGAGATATAGGAGAGGTTATATGGAGTAATAGGAGGAGATATAGGGGAGGTTATATGGAGTAATAGGAGGAGATATAGGGGAGGTTATATGGAGTAATAGGTGGAGATATAGAAGAGGTTATATGGAGTAATAGGTGGAGATATAGAAGAGGTTATATGGAGTAATATGAGGAGATATAGAGAGATTATATAGAGTAATAGGAGGAGATATAGAGGAGGTTATATGGAGTAATAGGAGGAGATATAGGGGAGGTTATATGGAGAAATAGGATGAGGTATAGGAGAGGTTACATGGAGTAATAGGAGGAGATATAGGAGAGGTTACATGGAGTAATAGGAGTAGATATAGGAGAGGTTATATGGAGTAATAGGAGGAGATATAGGGGAGGTTATATATAGTAATAGGAGGAGATATAGGGGAGATTATATGGAGTAATAGGAGGAGATATAGGGGAGATATAGAGGAGGTTATATGGAGTAATAGGAGGAGATATAGGAGAGGTTACATGGAGTAATAGGAGGAGATATAGGAGAGGTTATATGGAGTAATAGGAGGAGATATAGGGGAGGTTACATGGAGTAATAGGAGGAGATATAGGGAGGTTATATGGAGTAATAGGAGAAGATATAGGAGAGGTTATATGGAGTAATAGGTGTAGATATAGAAGAGGTTATATGGAGTAATATGAGGAGATATAGAGAGATTATATGGAGTAATAGGAGGTGATATAGAGGAGGTTATATGGAGTAATAGGAGATATAGGGGAGGTTATATGGAGTAATAGGAGGAGATATAGGGGAGTTATATAGAGTAATAGTAGGAGATATAGGAGAGGTTATATGGAGTAATAGGAGGAGATATAGGAGAGTTATATAGAGTAATAGTAGGAGATATAGGAGAGGTTATATGGAGTAATAGGAGGAGATATAGGAGAGGTTATATGGAGTAATAGGTGGAGATATAGAAGAGGTTATATGGAGTAATATGAGGAGATATAGAGAGATTATATGGAGTAATAGGAGGAGATATAGAGGAGGTTATATGGAGTAATAGGAGGAGATATAGGGGAGGTTATATGGAGTAATAGGAGGAGATATAGGGGAGTTATATAGAGTAATAGTAGGAGATATAGGAGAGGTTATATGGAGTAATAGGAGGAGATATAGGAGAGGTTATATGGAGTAATAGGAGGAGATATAGGAGAGGTTATATGGAGTAATAGGTGGAGATATAGGAGAGGTTATATGGAGTAATATGAGGAGATATAGAGAGATTATATGGAGTAATAGGAGGAGATATAGAGGAGGTCATATGGAGTAATAAGAGGAGATATAGGGGAGGTTATATGGAGTTATAGGAGGAGATATAGGGGAGGTTATATGGAGTAATAGGAGGAGATATAGGGGAGGTTATATGGAGTAATAGGAGGAGATATAGGGGAGGTTATATGGAGTAAGAGGAGGAGATATAGGGGAGGTTATATGGAGTAATAGGAGGAGAAATCGGGGAGGTTATATGGAGTAATAGGAGTAGATATAGGGGAGGTTATATGGAGTAATAGGAGGAGATATAGGGGAGGTTATATGGAGTAATAGGAGGAGATATAGGGAGGTTATATGAAGTAATAGGAGGATATATAGGGGAGGTTATATGGAGTAATAGAAGGAGATATAGAAGAGGTTAGGTGTGAGCTGGGTGAGGCAATGGTGTAATAGGGTGTAGTGGTATTAACCCTTGGTTTGTTGTGACGCCAGGGTGCGGTTGTATTGGATAGAAGGCCCTGCCGACAACCGGTCCACAAACGGGAAGATAATCAACGGAATGTCCACAGCAGAATTTATGAGATAACTGGAACTTTTACTGAACTTCTTATGCAAACAGTCTTTACAAACATACAGTTTCTCCTAAGGTAACCGGGATGCAGGTTCCTCACCGGATTTGCTGGGACTAGTAGTCTTTAGCTTTAAGCAGGCCACTGTGCTACTAATTGTATGAGTTGAGTTGAATAGTAGTCACAAGGAATTGGTAGATAGAGCTTTAAAACTCACGGTTTTAGTGGCAACTGATTCTTTAGGCTTTGGCCTAGTTGAGATGAATTGAAATATGCTGATTTTCTGATTGTGCTTGCTTGAGTGCCAGTACAAGAGAGTGAATTTAGTGACTACAGCCCCTTATATACTAAGGAGGTGGGACTAATCCCATTGGCTGCAAAGCTTGTAGATCCTGAACCCTGAGAACTCTGGTTAGAACACATGACATTGTCACATTGCCTAAATATCTGTACAACAATTACAATGTATCACGTGACCTAGGTAGGTCCTATACATTCGTACACTATACAGAAATACATTTATATGAGGCGACCAAGGGGCAAGCCCTGCAGGAGAGCCCTGTGGAATGGAGGGACTGTAACTGAGGGGACTTTAGACAGGGACAGGACAAGGTCCTGTACCAGGACACCACAAACCCCCTTACTTAAGATGAGTCATCCTCGACGTAGGTCCCGGGAGGTAGAAGGACAGAATGGCCATAGGGCCGGATGCAGTCCTGAAGCACTAATACAAATGTCCAAATTCAGGATGGTGATAATAAAAATGAAGAAAAATATATATAGAGTCTCTGTGCTTTTAGGCAATGTCCATACATGCTCTTAAACTGATATACAAACAAGATTTGTTGGGAGTTGACTCACGAACAGGATAGCACCTGAACAGGATATAATATCACCTAAGGACAGGATGATACTAGTACTTACTCACAAACAGGATAACATTAGTCTCTATTCACAAACAGGATTAACAGGATAGGATGAGTATATTTTTTATTCTTTTGGTATCTCCATTTTACCTTAGTTTAGGAGACTATGCATCTACTGACTATGCATGAAATTTTATTATAGCTATAACATCCGCCTATAGCTGAAAATGTTATTGACATGAGACATTTGATGGATGTCTGACATTTGATCCTGACTGACATATAGACTTTTGACTGGAAGTATGTATAATGACAGAAAGGCTTCTACATACTGTAATTAAGCTCACTATTATCTTTTACTTGACATACATTTGATACTATACCACATATTATTTCCATTTGTTATACACTGGTTGCGGATTGGGTTGCCTGAGGCTTTCTGCCCAATGCCTTAGCTACTAGGGTCTATTGGTACTACACACTTACCCCTAGAACTATTTGACCTAGATAACAATTAAGCATACTGTTACCTTACTGGATACGTGTATTTTTAGTTAGCTACAGGTATACCTTCTGGCCAGGAAGACCATCCTGAATACGTAAAGACAAAAGAACATATTAGTGCTTGACATTTGTGCATAACAGTGGTATGGACTGATATAGAACACGTTACAGTCCCTAAGACTTATTTTTGTATTTGATGGTGAGATATATTCATGTACCTATTTTTTTTTTCTTCTGAGCATAGGTTATTAGTGATGTGTACTGAACTTTATGAATGTACACTAATGAATTATGTACTGAATTATATGTACACTGAATGTAAATGAAGTCAGTCTTGGTATCTGATGGATATTGTTACGCCGAGCGCTCCGGGTCCCCGTTCCTCCCCGGAGCGCTCGCCTCATCTTCGTTGTTGCAGCGCCCCGGTCAGATCCACTGACCGGGTGCGCTGCGGTCCCGCCTTCAGCCGGGGTGCGATTCGCGATGCGGGTAGCGCCCGCTCGCGATGCGCACCCCGGTCCCCGTACCTGACTCGCTCTCCCTCGGTCCTGTCCCGGCGCGCGCGGCCCCGCTCCCTAGGGCGCGCGCGCGCCGGGTCTCTGCGATTTAAAGGGCCAGTGCACCAATGATGGTGCCTGGCCCAATCTTCCCAATTAGCTTATTGTGTTCACCTGTGCACTTCCCTATATCTAGTCACTTCCCTTTGCACTTCCTTGCCGGATCTTGTTGCCTTAGTGCCTAGTGAAAGCGTTCCCTAGTCTGTTCCTAGTCCGTGTTCCTGACCTCCTGCCGTTGCCCCTGACTACGATCCTTGCCGCCTGCCCCCGACCTTCTGCTACGTCCGACCTTGCTACTGCCTACTCCATTGTACCGCGCCTATCTTCAGCATCTTCAGCAGCCAGAGAGGTGAGCCGTTGCTAGTGGATACGACCTGGTCACTACCGCCGCAGCAAGACCATCCCGCTTTGCGGCGGGCTCTGGTGAAAACCTGTAGTGGCTTAGAACCGGTCCACTAGCGCGGTCCTCGCCATCCCTCTCTGGCACAGAGGATCCACTACCTGCCAGCCGGCATCGTGACAGTAGATCCGGCCATGGATCCCGCTGAGGTTCCCCTGCCAGTTGTCTCTGATATCGCCCGACAGATCGCCCATCTAACCCACCAGCTGTCGGAAGTGTCCACCATTTTGCACCAACATTCGCAACTTCTTCAGCAATCATCTCCTCCGCCAGCTCCTGCACCTCCTCCGCAGCGAGTGGCCACTCCTAGCCTCTGCCTGTCCTTGCCGGACAAATTTAATGGGGACTCTAAGTATTGCCGTGGCTTTCTTTCGCAATGTTCCCAGCACTTGGAGATGATGTCGGACCAGTTTCCTACTGAAAGGTCTAAGGTGGCTTTCGTGTTCTGCCTTCTGTCTGGAAAAGCCCTGTCATGGGCCGCACCGCTCTGGGACCGCAATGACCCCGTCACTGCCTCTGTACACTCCTTCTTCTCAGAAATTCGAAGTGTCTTTGAGGAACCTGCCCGAGCTTCTTCAGCCGAGATTGCCCTGCTGAACCTGGCCCAGGGTGTTTCTTCCGTTGGCGAGTACGCCATTCAGTTCCGTGCTCTTGCTTACGAGTTGTCCTGGAATAGTGAGACTCTCTGCGCGACCTTTAAAAAAGGCCTATCCAGCAACATTAAAGATGTTCTGGCCGCACGAGAGACTCCTGCTGACCTACATGAACTCATTCATCTAGCCACTCGCATTGACATGCGTTCTTCCGGATGGCGTCTGGAGCTCCGCCTGGATATGGACTTTGTTCGCACGAAGCGTTTTTTCTCTCCGGCTCCTCTCTCCTCTGGTCCTCTGCAATCTGTTCCTGTGCTTCCCGCCGCGGAGGCTATGCATGTTGACCGGTCTTGCTTGACACCTCAAGAGAGGACACGACGCCGCATGGAGAATCTTTGCCTGTACTATGCCGGTACCGAACACTTCCTGAAGGATTGTCCTATCCGTCCTCCCCGCCTGGAAAGACGCACGCTGACTCCGCACGAAGGTGACACAGTTCTTGATGTCAACTCTGCTTCTCCACGCCTTACTGTGCCTGTGCGGATATCTGCCTCTACCTTCTCCTTCTCTACTATGCTCTTCTTGGATTCCGGATCTGCAGGAAAATTTTTTTTGGCCTCTCTCATCAACAGGTTCTACGTTCCTGTGACCAGTCTCGCCAGACCCCTCTACATCTATTGTTTTTACAATAAAAGATTGGACTGTCTCGTACGTTTCCACACAGAACCCCTCCTAATTTGCATCGGACCTCTTCACGGAAAAATTGAGTTTTTTTTTCTCAGGTTCTTTGGCCCCAAGAAGAGGGGGAGACCCAAGGGGGGGGGTACTGTTACGCCGAGCGCTCCGGGTCCCCGTTCCTCCCCGGAGCGCTCGCCTCATCTTCGTTGTTGCAGCGCCCCGGTCAGATCCACTGACCGGGTGCGCTGCGGTCCCGCCTTCAGCCGGGGTGCGATTCGCGATGCGGGTAGCGCCCGCTCGCGATGCGCACCCCGGTCCCCGTACCTGACTCGCTCTCCCTCGGTCCTGTCCCGGCGCGCGCGGCCCCGCTCCCTAGGGCGCGCGCGCGCCGGGTCTCTGCGATTTAAAGGGCCAGTGCACCAATGATGGTGCCTGGCCCAATCTTCCCAATTAGCTTATTGTGTTCACCTGTGCACTTCCCTATATCTAGTCACTTCCCTTTGCACTTCCTTGCCGGATCTTGTTGCCTTAGTGCCTAGTGAAAGCGTTCCCTAGTCTGTTCCTAGTCCGTGTTCCTGACCTCCTGCCGTTGCCCCTGACTACGATCCTTGCCGCCTGCCCCCGACCTTCTGCTACGTCCGACCTTGCTTCTGCCTACTCCATTGTACTGCGCCTATCTTCAGCATCTTCAGCAGCCAGAGAGGTGAGCCGTTGCTAGTGGATACGACCTGGTCACTACCGCCGCAGCAAGACCATCCCGCTTTGCGGCGGGCTCTGGTGAAAACCTGTAGTGGCTTAGAACCGGTCCACTAGCGCGGTCCTCGCCATCCCTCTCTGGCACAGAGGATCCACTACCTGCCAGCCGGCATCGTGACAGATATGTTTCCCTTGGGAGCTAGTGAAGGGTGACATTTATTGTTACTCTCAGAGGAGCTGGGGCACCTTTAAGTAAACACTATAACACCTGGAATAGAAATATACTATATAATATTTCTGTACAGGAATTATGTACTTATGTACAGGAATTTTATACTTCTGTACAATAACACCATTTTCATTGTTCACATTTTATGTAACCAGATATTTTATTGGTTTGGAATACAGAGGTTACATATCAGCAGCACAACACTCAAGATATCCAGGTCATATTTACCTGCTGTTTGGGTGAAACATTTTGTGCACAAAAATATATTATTATTATATTATTTACATAAACGGTCATGCAAGGCTCAACAGTCACCTTACATTAGGAGTCCTGAATAAAACACGGCTAAGCCGGGTGCCAGGTACAAACTTACTAGGATCTCCTCAGGCAAGGAGTCTCTCGGCCAGGGGCCGGGCACAAACTTGTGAAGGTTACGTTGCTTAACAGGTGAACTTCTTGGCATAGTCCTGCCAGGCACTTCCTCTTGGAACTGGTTACAAAACTGGTAAACCTGGAAGACAATAAAGGTACTGGTGTACTACTCAGTTAGTGATGAGCATAACACTGAGAAGTAGGATTTTCTTGACTCC
Organism: Hyla sarda; assembly: GCF_029499605.1. NCBI lineage: Eukaryota > Metazoa > Chordata > Amphibia > Anura > Hylidae > Hyla > Hyla sarda. Next base: position 38,737,132 of record NC_079200.1, read on the forward strand.
CAACCACGCCTATCAGCGTGCTTCCTACTTTGTGACATATAGCGAGGAGCACGAGGTTGGGGTTCCCTCATGGGATTTACGGTAGTGTCCCAAGACACATTTGTGAGCGGGGACTGTGCCACTGATGGGTTGACGCTCGCTACAACATTAATGGCAGCGGCTGAGGCCACTGGGACTACAGTTGGTGCCGGTTTGTTCAGCCTCACCTCCTTGGGTGGAGTAGGCCGTGGCACATCAATTGGTGCCTGATGATTAGGCCATACCTCCGGCTCTGGAGTAGGCCTAGGCACATTTGTTGGTGCCTGTTAATCAGGCCTCACCTCCTCAGGGGAGTAGGCCTGGGCAGATTCTCTGTTACAGATGATGAACTGGATCTTGACATGTGCTTGGGATCCATGATGGGCATCTTGTACGCTTCCTCTTCACACGCTGTCTCTGGCAACCTCATCGGCCGAATCCTGTGGGGATCTGCATCCCAGTCGTCCGATGGGAAGTATGCGAAAGGTATCTGTGTTGGATTCTTGGGCCCAAGATGGTATAGCTGAGCGAAAGGAGTATATTTCAGTAGCCTGGTGGCGACATCCGACAAGTTGACCACTTGGACCGGGACCCTTCCGTTAGATACTGTAACTAGACTCCTCGCTGCACGGACCAAGGGGTAGTCTTCCAGTGAATTGGTTTCAGTAAGGCCTGATAATCCTGATTCTTCACCCCTGGTCGGGCACGGCACCAGATAATTGTCTCTGTCTGAGGCTGGAGGGTCACAGACCGTATATCCTGAATCCTCACTCGGCAGATCTCTACTTGGCGGTTGACAAACTTCTGCTCGGCTTGTAAAGTCTTCTGATGGTTTTGCACAGCTCGCTGGCCTGAGGGTGACATGTGAGGGAGAGATGCATGCAAGGACCCTACAATCTCTTCAAAACAATGCCTCATAAGGTACATTCCTAGGATGAACTCTGCTGCCCCTTTGTCAATTACATTGGTTATAATGACACATTGTCCTTGGAGGACGTACTCTCCCACTTGTATAGTGGGCTCCCAGTACCCATGCCTGGGTACCGGTTTCCCATTCCCTGCCATCACTTTAAAGTCCACATTATGTGGTTCACACAATACTTCAGGCCCCCAATATCTATAAAACACATCTTTAAGAATAGTGGATACCTGGGAACCCGTATCAATGAGGGCCTCTAACTGCACCCCCTCCACAATAACCTTCACATAAGGGCATGGGGCGACGTACAGGGAAAGCCCTGACTTGGTGCATGTTGTATCTGGGCCTAGTGATGATGCTCCTGAGGGGCGGTCCTCGACCTCAGGGGATTCCCGTTTAAAGCCCAACACTGACTTTTCCAATGTCTGGCTTTATTGCAATGATTGCAGAAGGGTCTCTGAGTCCCTGGAGGCCCCACAGGGGGGTAATGAGGTGGATTGGCAGGACAGGGAGCAGGTTTTCTGGGTGGAAGTGTCTCTTGACTAGGTGGACTAGACCTGCTCACTAGTTCTTTAACGGCCTTAGTTAACTGATCAATGTCCTGTCGTACACTCTGTAAGTCCGCGGGCACAGGACTTGTAGGGGCAGGTATTGGTGCAGGAACAGGCGGTGAGGGTTGTGCTGGCCTGAAAGAGGCTCCTATCATTTCAGTGGAAAGGGCACTGACTTCTTCTGCCTCTGACCCTGACTCAGTAACTTTTATGGCCAATCTCTTAAAGGCAGGGAAAGATATGTCAGGGTTCTGCACCGCCAGCATTCTAAGTTGGGCCTTGTCCCATTTATTTTGTGCCCCGTCTATGAATCTGTCCATGAACACCTTGTTACCCTGCTCGGGCGTAATGCCATCTAGCTTCTGTACAGTTTCTAATGCATTTTGCAATGCTACAGCATAGACCCGAAGGGTCTCACCTGGTTTCTGATGTCTTTCGTACAGGCATAGACGTACCTCAGATGGGGAGTGAGACTCGAACACTTGGTATTGCCTCTCAAAAATCTGCTCCACTGTGGCCTTGTCGGCAGCTGGCCAGGTGCGGACCTCTTCCAATGCAGATCCCTGAAGCTGTCCTGTGAGTAACTGCGCCTGCTGGTTAGGGAGAACAGAATAGAAAACAAAAAGACTCTGTATCTTCTCCTTGAAGTCTCGCAGGGTGAAAGGATCCCCATTATAGATAGGGGGCACTGGATTCCCCAAGAAGACAGGTGCGGCTACAGGAGCTCCCAGGTTGTAATGTTGAACTGGGGGTGAAGAGGGCAACATTCTCCTTGCAGACTGTGGTGACCCCTCTGGCGGGGTTGCAGGAGCATCACCATCCTGTGAGTCAGGTGGCGGTGGTGTAGGCGCTGACATCTTGTAGACTTGATTGGGTACGCTGGCCCTTTAAGAGAAGTTTGAGTGCGCTGATTTGAAGCTTGAGTGCACTGTCTTGAAGTATGAGTATGTTGTCTTGAAGCTTGAGTGCGCTGTCTTCAAGATTGAGTGCGCTGTCACTGCTGGGCAATTTGGGTACGCTGGCCCTTTAAGATGGACCGCGGCGTGCTACTGTGATCTGTGTGGCTTGCTTTTGCAGTTTCTGATGACTGCTGTGCTGTCCGGAGGAGTACTATAGTGATGCGGGCGCAGCTGCCGGAGCTTTGAATTTTGCTGCTCTCGGAGGACTTCCGGTTTGGTCTGGGCAAGAAATCCTTCCCCTCGGTAACACAGGGGGGAAGTTTTCATTCTTTCCATCCGGCACTGGAGGCGTGACTGCGGAGGATCAGCGGGGAGGAGCCGCAGCTTTTCGCGTGCGCGGGAAGGCCCAGCACTGACTTTAACCCCTTCAGGTATGACAGAAAACACACAGAATTCTTCACCTCCCCCCTTACTTTTTCTTGCACCCCCCTCGGCTAAGCACAATTTCAGCAATAAAGTCCTGTACACTTCTGGGCGCAATTTTGTGCGCACCTTGCGATAATCCCGGACAGTTTTGTATGCACAGTTCTGAATAGGGGAGGACTATGCTCTTGCAATTATCGTATACACCTTTTTTCGTTGCGGGCAGTCAGGGTAGCAAAGTCACTAAAGGCAAACACCCGTATTCTGTTCGTAGGATGCCAAAAGCTATGTAGTGAGCTGGGTGAGGCAATGGTGTAACAGGGTCTGGTGGTATCAACCCTTGGTATCAACCCTTGGTGGTATCAACCCTGGTGGTATCAACCCCCGGGATACAGGTTCCTCACAGGCTTTGCTGGGACTAGTAGTCTTTAGCTTTAAGCAGGCCACTGTGCTATTACTTGTATGAGTTGAGTTGAATAGTAGTCACAAGGAATTGGTAGATAGAGCTTTAAAACTCACGGTTTTAGTGGCTTCTGGTTCTTTAGGCTTTGGCCTAATTGATGAATTAAAATATGCAGATTTTCTGATTGTGCTTGCTTCAGTGACAGGAACAAGAGAGTGAATTTAGTGACTACAGCCCCTTATATACTAAGGAGGCGGGACTAATCCCATTGGCTTCAAAGCCTGTAGATCCTGAACCCTGAGAACTCTGGGTACAACACATGACATTATGACATGACCCAGGAAGGTCCTAAATATCTGCACAACCATTACAATTTATCACGTGACCTAGGTAGGTCCTATACATTCGTACACTATACAGATATACATTTATATGAGGCGACCAAGGGGCAAGCCCTGAAGGAGAGCCCTGTGAAATGGAGGGACTCTAACTGAGGGGACTTTAGACAGGGACAGGACAAGGTCCTGTACCGGGATACCACAGTATGGAGTAATAGGAGGATATATAGAAGAGGATATATGGAGTAATAGGAGGAGATATAGGAGAGGTTATATGGAGTAGTAGGAGGAAATATAAGGGAGGTTATATGTTGTAATAGGAGGAGATATAAGGGAGTTTATATGGAGTAATAGGAGGAGATATAGGGAGGTTATATGGAGTAATAGGAGGAGATATAGAAGAGGTCATATGGAGTAATAGGAGGAGATATAGGGGAGGTTATATGGAGTAATAGGAGGAGATATAGGAGAGGTTATATGGAGTAATAGGAGGAGATATAGGGAAGGTTATATGGAGTAATAGGAGGAGATATAGGGGAGGGTATATGGAGCAATAGGAGGAGATATAGGGAAGGTTATATTGAGTAATAGAAGGAGATATAGGGTGGTTATATGTAGTAATAGGAGAAGATATAAGAGAGGTTATATGGAGTAATAGGAGGAGATATAGGGGAGGTTATATGTTGTAATAGGAGGAGATATAAGGGAGCTTATATGGAGTAATAGGAGGATATATAGAGGAGGTTATGTGGTGTCCCGGTACCGGTTTCATACCGTACCTTGTGGTGAGGTCCCCAAAGTCCTTAGGAACAGTGGGGTCCTATTCTTTAGTTAACCCCTCGTCACCCCTCAGTTAGCTAAAATTCGTGTAAATATAAGTGTAAATATGTATAGTTAAGATGCCTACCTTGTTAGTGTCGCAGGACCTGCGGGTCATGTGACTTGGTTCACAGAACTCTATGGTTTGCTAAAGGACCTTTGGTGGTTCTAGTCAGGTGATCACCCACAATCCTATGTAACGGTGAGTGACAGCTGACATGGACCAATCTAAAACGGTTCAGCCCCTGCCCATATAAGGGAGCTGCGGCCTTTAATCTCTCTCTTTCCTCATGGGCTGCTGATGAGGTAGGATCTGCGCAGCTGTCATCGGCAACCACTAGGCCGAAGCCTTGCAGCCTCGGCCATAATCCAAATTGTGAGTTATTACAATTCCCCGAAATCTTCGCAAGATCACTGGACCTAAACCAACCCCTAAATCCAGCAGATCTATGCCATCTAATTCTCCTACTCCAAAGAGAGTTTACCGGTCCCAACCGACTGTCAGTCATTGCTGTGCTGTATATAGACTCTGTTTTCTGGACTGTTACCGTTACTGCATACACAGAAAATCTTCAGTAAAGTTTCTACAAGTTTTCCAGTTCAGCATCGGTTGTGGACAATCCATTGTTCTACACTCACCTATCGCTCTTGGGAAGGGTGGCGATAGGCCCAGCATTACCTCAGAGTTTTAACCCTCACCCTGGTGTCACAAGTGAAAAGGGTTGAATTAACCCCTCATATATTACAGCAACACCCCAACTACCCTACACCCCCCGAGGCGTACCACAGTTATATGGAGTAATAGGAGGAGATATAGGGGAGGTTATATGTTGTAATAGGAGGAGATATAGGGGAGGTTATATGGAGTAATAGAAGGAAATATAGAGAAGGTTATATGGAGTAATAGGAGGAGATATAGGAGAGGTTATATGGAGTAATAGGAGGAGATATAGGAGAGGTTATATGGAGTAATAGAAGGAAATATAGGGGAGGTTGTATGGAGTAATAGGAGGAGATATAGGAGAGGTTATATGGAGGAATAGGAGGAGATATAGGAGAGGTTATATGGAGTAATAGGAGGAGATATAGGAGAGGTTATATGGAGTAATAGGAGGAGATATAGGAGAGGTTATATGGAGTAATAGAAGGAAATATAGGGGAGGTTATATTGAGTAATAGGAGGAAATATAGGGGAGGTTATATGGAGTAATAGGAGGATATATATATAGGAGAGGCTATATGGAGTAATAGGAGGAGATATAGGAGAGGTTATATGGAGTAATAGGAGGAGATATAGGGGAGGTTATATGGAGTAATAGGAGGAGATATAGGAGATGTTATATGGAGTAATAGGAGGAGATATAGAGGAGGTTATATGGAGTAATAGGAGGAGATATAGAGGAGGTTATATGGAGTAATAGGAGGAGATATAGAGGAGGTTATATAGAGTAATAGGAGGAGATATAGGAGAGGTTATATGGAGTAATAGGAGGAGATATAGGAGAGTTATATAGAGTAATAGTAGGAGATATAGGAGAGGTTATATGGAGTAATAGGAGGAGATATAGGAGAGGTTATATGGAGTAATAGGAGGAGATATAGGGGAGGTTATATGGAGTAATAGGAGGAGATATAGGGGAGGTTATATGGAGTAATAGGTGGAGATATAGAAGAGGTTATATGGAGTAATAGGTGGAGATATAGAAGAGGTTATATGGAGTAATATGAGGAGATATAGAGAGATTATATAGAGTAATAGGAGGAGATATAGAGGAGGTTATATGGAGTAATAGGAGGAGATATAGGGGAGGTTATATGGAGAAATAGGATGAGGTATAGGAGAGGTTACATGGAGTAATAGGAGGAGATATAGGAGAGGTTACATGGAGTAATAGGAGTAGATATAGGAGAGGTTATATGGAGTAATAGGAGGAGATATAGGGGAGGTTATATATAGTAATAGGAGGAGATATAGGGGAGATTATATGGAGTAATAGGAGGAGATATAGGGGAGATATAGAGGAGGTTATATGGAGTAATAGGAGGAGATATAGGAGAGGTTACATGGAGTAATAGGAGGAGATATAGGAGAGGTTATATGGAGTAATAGGAGGAGATATAGGGGAGGTTACATGGAGTAATAGGAGGAGATATAGGGAGGTTATATGGAGTAATAGGAGAAGATATAGGAGAGGTTATATGGAGTAATAGGTGTAGATATAGAAGAGGTTATATGGAGTAATATGAGGAGATATAGAGAGATTATATGGAGTAATAGGAGGTGATATAGAGGAGGTTATATGGAGTAATAGGAGATATAGGGGAGGTTATATGGAGTAATAGGAGGAGATATAGGGGAGTTATATAGAGTAATAGTAGGAGATATAGGAGAGGTTATATGGAGTAATAGGAGGAGATATAGGAGAGTTATATAGAGTAATAGTAGGAGATATAGGAGAGGTTATATGGAGTAATAGGAGGAGATATAGGAGAGGTTATATGGAGTAATAGGTGGAGATATAGAAGAGGTTATATGGAGTAATATGAGGAGATATAGAGAGATTATATGGAGTAATAGGAGGAGATATAGAGGAGGTTATATGGAGTAATAGGAGGAGATATAGGGGAGGTTATATGGAGTAATAGGAGGAGATATAGGGGAGTTATATAGAGTAATAGTAGGAGATATAGGAGAGGTTATATGGAGTAATAGGAGGAGATATAGGAGAGGTTATATGGAGTAATAGGAGGAGATATAGGAGAGGTTATATGGAGTAATAGGTGGAGATATAGGAGAGGTTATATGGAGTAATATGAGGAGATATAGAGAGATTATATGGAGTAATAGGAGGAGATATAGAGGAGGTCATATGGAGTAATAAGAGGAGATATAGGGGAGGTTATATGGAGTTATAGGAGGAGATATAGGGGAGGTTATATGGAGTAATAGGAGGAGATATAGGGGAGGTTATATGGAGTAATAGGAGGAGATATAGGGGAGGTTATATGGAGTAAGAGGAGGAGATATAGGGGAGGTTATATGGAGTAATAGGAGGAGAAATCGGGGAGGTTATATGGAGTAATAGGAGTAGATATAGGGGAGGTTATATGGAGTAATAGGAGGAGATATAGGGGAGGTTATATGGAGTAATAGGAGGAGATATAGGGAGGTTATATGAAGTAATAGGAGGATATATAGGGGAGGTTATATGGAGTAATAGAAGGAGATATAGAAGAGGTTAGGTGTGAGCTGGGTGAGGCAATGGTGTAATAGGGTGTAGTGGTATTAACCCTTGGTTTGTTGTGACGCCAGGGTGCGGTTGTATTGGATAGAAGGCCCTGCCGACAACCGGTCCACAAACGGGAAGATAATCAACGGAATGTCCACAGCAGAATTTATGAGATAACTGGAACTTTTACTGAACTTCTTATGCAAACAGTCTTTACAAACATACAGTTTCTCCTAAGGTAACCGGGATGCAGGTTCCTCACCGGATTTGCTGGGACTAGTAGTCTTTAGCTTTAAGCAGGCCACTGTGCTACTAATTGTATGAGTTGAGTTGAATAGTAGTCACAAGGAATTGGTAGATAGAGCTTTAAAACTCACGGTTTTAGTGGCAACTGATTCTTTAGGCTTTGGCCTAGTTGAGATGAATTGAAATATGCTGATTTTCTGATTGTGCTTGCTTGAGTGCCAGTACAAGAGAGTGAATTTAGTGACTACAGCCCCTTATATACTAAGGAGGTGGGACTAATCCCATTGGCTGCAAAGCTTGTAGATCCTGAACCCTGAGAACTCTGGTTAGAACACATGACATTGTCACATTGCCTAAATATCTGTACAACAATTACAATGTATCACGTGACCTAGGTAGGTCCTATACATTCGTACACTATACAGAAATACATTTATATGAGGCGACCAAGGGGCAAGCCCTGCAGGAGAGCCCTGTGGAATGGAGGGACTGTAACTGAGGGGACTTTAGACAGGGACAGGACAAGGTCCTGTACCAGGACACCACAAACCCCCTTACTTAAGATGAGTCATCCTCGACGTAGGTCCCGGGAGGTAGAAGGACAGAATGGCCATAGGGCCGGATGCAGTCCTGAAGCACTAATACAAATGTCCAAATTCAGGATGGTGATAATAAAAATGAAGAAAAATATATATAGAGTCTCTGTGCTTTTAGGCAATGTCCATACATGCTCTTAAACTGATATACAAACAAGATTTGTTGGGAGTTGACTCACGAACAGGATAGCACCTGAACAGGATATAATATCACCTAAGGACAGGATGATACTAGTACTTACTCACAAACAGGATAACATTAGTCTCTATTCACAAACAGGATTAACAGGATAGGATGAGTATATTTTTTATTCTTTTGGTATCTCCATTTTACCTTAGTTTAGGAGACTATGCATCTACTGACTATGCATGAAATTTTATTATAGCTATAACATCCGCCTATAGCTGAAAATGTTATTGACATGAGACATTTGATGGATGTCTGACATTTGATCCTGACTGACATATAGACTTTTGACTGGAAGTATGTATAATGACAGAAAGGCTTCTACATACTGTAATTAAGCTCACTATTATCTTTTACTTGACATACATTTGATACTATACCACATATTATTTCCATTTGTTATACACTGGTTGCGGATTGGGTTGCCTGAGGCTTTCTGCCCAATGCCTTAGCTACTAGGGTCTATTGGTACTACACACTTACCCCTAGAACTATTTGACCTAGATAACAATTAAGCATACTGTTACCTTACTGGATACGTGTATTTTTAGTTAGCTACAGGTATACCTTCTGGCCAGGAAGACCATCCTGAATACGTAAAGACAAAAGAACATATTAGTGCTTGACATTTGTGCATAACAGTGGTATGGACTGATATAGAACACGTTACAGTCCCTAAGACTTATTTTTGTATTTGATGGTGAGATATATTCATGTACCTATTTTTTTTTTCTTCTGAGCATAGGTTATTAGTGATGTGTACTGAACTTTATGAATGTACACTAATGAATTATGTACTGAATTATATGTACACTGAATGTAAATGAAGTCAGTCTTGGTATCTGATGGATATTGTTACGCCGAGCGCTCCGGGTCCCCGTTCCTCCCCGGAGCGCTCGCCTCATCTTCGTTGTTGCAGCGCCCCGGTCAGATCCACTGACCGGGTGCGCTGCGGTCCCGCCTTCAGCCGGGGTGCGATTCGCGATGCGGGTAGCGCCCGCTCGCGATGCGCACCCCGGTCCCCGTACCTGACTCGCTCTCCCTCGGTCCTGTCCCGGCGCGCGCGGCCCCGCTCCCTAGGGCGCGCGCGCGCCGGGTCTCTGCGATTTAAAGGGCCAGTGCACCAATGATGGTGCCTGGCCCAATCTTCCCAATTAGCTTATTGTGTTCACCTGTGCACTTCCCTATATCTAGTCACTTCCCTTTGCACTTCCTTGCCGGATCTTGTTGCCTTAGTGCCTAGTGAAAGCGTTCCCTAGTCTGTTCCTAGTCCGTGTTCCTGACCTCCTGCCGTTGCCCCTGACTACGATCCTTGCCGCCTGCCCCCGACCTTCTGCTACGTCCGACCTTGCTACTGCCTACTCCATTGTACCGCGCCTATCTTCAGCATCTTCAGCAGCCAGAGAGGTGAGCCGTTGCTAGTGGATACGACCTGGTCACTACCGCCGCAGCAAGACCATCCCGCTTTGCGGCGGGCTCTGGTGAAAACCTGTAGTGGCTTAGAACCGGTCCACTAGCGCGGTCCTCGCCATCCCTCTCTGGCACAGAGGATCCACTACCTGCCAGCCGGCATCGTGACAGTAGATCCGGCCATGGATCCCGCTGAGGTTCCCCTGCCAGTTGTCTCTGATATCGCCCGACAGATCGCCCATCTAACCCACCAGCTGTCGGAAGTGTCCACCATTTTGCACCAACATTCGCAACTTCTTCAGCAATCATCTCCTCCGCCAGCTCCTGCACCTCCTCCGCAGCGAGTGGCCACTCCTAGCCTCTGCCTGTCCTTGCCGGACAAATTTAATGGGGACTCTAAGTATTGCCGTGGCTTTCTTTCGCAATGTTCCCAGCACTTGGAGATGATGTCGGACCAGTTTCCTACTGAAAGGTCTAAGGTGGCTTTCGTGTTCTGCCTTCTGTCTGGAAAAGCCCTGTCATGGGCCGCACCGCTCTGGGACCGCAATGACCCCGTCACTGCCTCTGTACACTCCTTCTTCTCGGAAATTCGAAGTGTCTTTGAGGAACCTGCCCGAGCTTCTTCAGCCGAGATTGCCCTGCTGAACCTGGCCCAGGGTGTTTCTTCCGTTGGCGAGTACGCCATTCAGTTCCGTGCTCTTGCTTACGAGTTGTCCTGGAATAGTGAGACTCTCTGCGCGACCTTTAAAAAAGGCCTATCCAGCAACATTAAAGATGTTCTGGCCGCACGAGAGACTCCTGCTGACCTACATGAACTCATTCATCTAGCCACTCGCATTGACATGCGTTCTTCCGGATGGCGTCTGGAGCTCCGCCTGGATATGGACTTTGTTCGCACGAAGCGTTTTTTCTCTCCGGCTCCTCTCTCCTCTGGTCCTCTGCAATCTGTTCCTGTGCTTCCCGCCGCGGAGGCTATGCATGTTGACCGGTCTTGCTTGACACCTCAAGAGAGGACACGACGCCGCATGGAGAATCTTTGCCTGTACTATGCCGGTACCGAACACTTCCTGAAGGATTGTCCTATCCGTCCTCCCCGCCTGGAAAGACGCACGCTGACTCCGCACGAAGGTGACACAGTTCTTGATGTCAACTCTGCTTCTCCACGCCTTACTGTGCCTGTGCGGATATCTGCCTCTACCTTCTCCTTCTCTACTATGCTCTTCTTGGATTCCGGATCTGCAGGAAAATTTTTTTTGGCCTCTCTCATCAACAGGTTCTACGTTCCTGTGACCAGTCTCGCCAGACCCCTCTACATCTATTGTTTTTACAATAAAAGATTGGACTGTCTCGTACGTTTCCACACAGAACCCCTCCTAATTTGCATCGGACCTCTTCACGGAAAAATTGAGTTTTTTTTTCTCAGGTTCTTTGGCCCCAAGAAGAGGGGGAGACCCAAGGGGGGGGGTACTGTTACGCCGAGCGCTCCGGGTCCCCGTTCCTCCCCGGAGCGCTCGCCTCATCTTCGTTGTTGCAGCGCCCCGGTCAGATCCACTGACCGGGTGCGCTGCGGTCCCGCCTTCAGCCGGGGTGCGATTCGCGATGCGGGTAGCGCCCGCTCGCGATGCGCACCCCGGTCCCCGTACCTGACTCGCTCTCCCTCGGTCCTGTCCCGGCGCGCGCGGCCCCGCTCCCTAGGGCGCGCGCGCGCCGGGTCTCTGCGATTTAAAGGGCCAGTGCACCAATGATGGTGCCTGGCCCAATCTTCCCAATTAGCTTATTGTGTTCACCTGTGCACTTCCCTATATCTAGTCACTTCCCTTTGCACTTCCTTGCCGGATCTTGTTGCCTTAGTGCCTAGTGAAAGCGTTCCCTAGTCTGTTCCTAGTCCGTGTTCCTGACCTCCTGCCGTTGCCCCTGACTACGATCCTTGCCGCCTGCCCCCGACCTTCTGCTACGTCCGACCTTGCTTCTGCCTACTCCATTGTACTGCGCCTATCTTCAGCATCTTCAGCAGCCAGAGAGGTGAGCCGTTGCTAGTGGATACGACCTGGTCACTACCGCCGCAGCAAGACCATCCCGCTTTGCGGCGGGCTCTGGTGAAAACCTGTAGTGGCTTAGAACCGGTCCACTAGCGCGGTCCTCGCCATCCCTCTCTGGCACAGAGGATCCACTACCTGCCAGCCGGCATCGTGACAGATATGTTTCCCTTGGGAGCTAGTGAAGGGTGACATTTATTGTTACTCTCAGAGGAGCTGGGGCACCTTTAAGTAAACACTATAACACCTGGAATAGAAATATACTATATAATATTTCTGTACAGGAATTATGTACTTATGTACAGGAATTTTATACTTCTGTACAATAACACCATTTTCATTGTTCACATTTTATGTAACCAGATATTTTATTGGTTTGGAATACAGAGGTTACATATCAGCAGCACAACACTCAAGATATCCAGGTCATATTTACCTGCTGTTTGGGTGAAACATTTTGTGCACAAAAATATATTATTATTATATTATTTACATAAACGGTCATGCAAGGCTCAACAGTCACCTTACATTAGGAGTCCTGAATAAAACACGGCTAAGCCGGGTGCCAGGTACAAACTTACTAGGATCTCCTCAGGCAAGGAGTCTCTCGGCCAGGGGCCGGGCACAAACTTGTGAAGGTTACGTTGCTTAACAGGTGAACTTCTTGGCATAGTCCTGCCAGGCACTTCCTCTTGGAACTGGTTACAAAACTGGTAAACCTGGAAGACAATAAAGGTACTGGTGTACTACTCAGTTAGTGATGAGCATAACACTGAGAAGTAGGATTTTCTTGACTCCCAACCACGCCTATCAGCGTGCTTCCTACTTTGTGACATATAGCGAGGAGCACGAGGTTGGGGTTCCCTCATGGGATTTACGGTAGTGTCCCAAGACACATTTGTGAGCGGGGACTGTGCCACTGATGGGTTGACGCTCGCTACAACATTAATGGCAGCGGCTGAGGCCACTGGGACTACAGTTGGTGCCGGTTTGTTCAGCCTCACCTCCTTGGGTGGAGTAGGCCGTGGCACATCAATTGGTGCCTGATGATTAGGCCATACCTCCGGCTCTGGAGTAGGCCTAGGCACATTTGTTGGTGCCTGTTAATCAGGCCTCACCTCCTCAGGGGAGTAGGCCTGGGCAGATTCTCTGTTACAGATGATGAACTGGATCTTGACATGTGCTTGGGATCCATGATGGGCATCTTGTACGCTTCCTCTTCACACGCTGTCTCTGGCAACCTCATCGGCCGAATCCTGTGGGGATCTGCATCCCAGTCGTCCGATGGGAAGTATGCGAAAGGTATCTGTGTTGGATTCTTGGGCCCAAGATGGTATAGCTGAGCGAAAGGAGTATATTTCAGTAGCCTGGTGGCGACATCCGACAAGTTGACCACTTGGACCGGGACCCTTCCGTTAGATACTGTAACTAGACTCCTCGCTGCACGGACCAAGGGGTAGTCTTCCAGTGAATTGGTTTCAGTAAGGCCTGATAATCCTGATTCTTCACCCCTGGTCGGGCACGGCACCAGATAATTGTCTCTGTCTGAGGCTGGAGGGTCACAGACCGTATATCCTGAATCCTCACTCGGCAGATCTCTACTTGGCGGTTGACAAACTTCTGCTCGGCTTGTAAAGTCTTCTGATGGTTTTGCACAGCTCGCTGGCCTGAGGGTGACATGTGAGGGAGAGATGCATGCAAGGACCCTACAATCTCTTCAAAACAATGCCTCATAAGGTACATTCCTAGGATGAACTCTGCTGCCCCTTTGTCAATTACATTGGTTATAATGACACATTGTCCTTGGAGGACGTACTCTCCCACTTGTATAGTGGGCTCCCAGTACCCATGCCTGGGTACCGGTTTCCCATTCCCTGCCATCACTTTAAAGTCCACATTATGTGGTTCACACAATACTTCAGGCCCCCAATATCTATAAAACACATCTTTAAGAATAGTGGATACCTGGGAACCCGTATCAATGAGGGCCTCTAACTGCACCCCCTCCACAATAACCTTCACATAAGGGCATGGGGCGACGTACAGGGAAAGCCCTGACTTGGTGCATGTTGTATCTGGGCCTAGTGATGATGCTCCTGAGGGGCGGTCCTCGACCTCAGGGGATTCCCGTTTAAAGCCCAACACTGACTTTTCCAATGTCTGGCTTTATTGCAATGATTGCAGAAGGGTCTCTGAGTCCCTGGAGGCCCCACAGGGGGGTAATGAGGTGGATTGGCAGGACAGGGAGCAGGTTTTCTGGGTGGAAGTGTCTCTTGACTAGGTGGACTAGACCTGCTCACTAGTTCTTTAACGGCCTTAGTTAACTGATCAATGTCCTGTCGTACACTCTGTAAGTCCGCGGGCACAGGACTTGTAGGGGCAGGTATTGGTGCAGGAACAGGCGGTGAGGGTTGTGCTGGCCTGAAAGAGGCTCCTATCATTTCAGTGGAAAGGGCACTGACTTCTTCTGCCTCTGACCCTGACTCAGTAACTTTTATGGCCAATCTCTTAAAGGCAGGGAAAGATATGTCAGGGTTCTGCACCGCCAGCATTCTAAGTTGGGCCTTGTCCCATTTATTTTGTGCCCCGTCTATGAATCTGTCCATGAACACCTTGTTACCCTGCTCGGGCGTAATGCCATCTAGCTTCTGTACAGTTTCTAATGCATTTTGCAATGCTACAGCATAGACCCGAAGGGTCTCACCTGGTTTCTGATGTCTTTCGTACAGGCATAGACGTACCTCAGATGGGGAGTGAGACTCGAACACTTGGTATTGCCTCTCAAAAATCTGCTCCACTGTGGCCTTGTCGGCAGCTGGCCAGGTGCGGACCTCTTCCAATGCAGATCCCTGAAGCTGTCCTGTGAGTAACTGCGCCTGCTGGTTAGGGAGAACAGAATAGAAAACAAAAAGACTCTGTATCTTCTCCTTGAAGTCTCGCAGGGTGAAAGGATCCCCATTATAGATAGGGGGCACTGGATTCCCCAAGAAGACAGGTGCGGCTACAGGAGCTCCCAGGTTGTAATGTTGAACTGGGGGTGAAGAGGGCAACATTCTCCTTGCAGACTGTGGTGACCCCTCTGGCGGGGTTGCAGGAGCATCACCATCCTGTGAGTCAGGTGGCGGTGGTGTAGGCGCTGACATCTTGTAGACTTGATTGGGTACGCTGGCCCTTTAAGAGAAGTTTGAGTGCGCTGATTTGAAGCTTGAGTGCACTGTCTTGAAGTATGAGTATGTTGTCTTGAAGCTTGAGTGCGCTGTCTTCAAGATTGAGTGCGCTGTCACTGCTGGGCAATTTGGGTACGCTGGCCCTTTAAGATGGACCGCGGCGTGCTACTGTGATCTGTGTGGCTTGCTTTTGCAGTTTCTGATGACTGCTGTGCTGTCCGGAGGAGTACTATAGTGATGCGGGCGCAGCTGCCGGAGCTTTGAATTTTGCTGCTCTCGGAGGACTTCCGGTTTGGTCTGGGCAAGAAATCCTTCCCCTCGGTAACACAGGGGGGAAGTTTTCATTCTTTCCATCCGGCACTGGAGGCGTGACTGCGGAGGATCAGCGGGGAGGAGCCGCAGCTTTTCGCGTGCGCGGGAAGGCCCAGCACTGACTTTAACCCCTTCAGGTATGACAGAAAACACACAGAATTCTTCACCTCCCCCCTTACTTTTTCTTGCACCCCCCTCGGCTAAGCACAATTTCAGCAATAAAGTCCTGTACACTTCTGGGCGCAATTTTGTGCGCACCTTGCGATAATCCCGGACAGTTTTGTATGCACAGTTCTGAATAGGGGAGGACTATGCTCTTGCAATTATCGTATACACCTTTTTTCGTTGCGGGCAGTCAGGGTAGCAAAGTCACTAAAGGCAAACACCCGTATTCTGTTCGTAGGATGCCAAAAGCTATGTAGTGAGCTGGGTGAGGCAATGGTGTAACAGGGTCTGGTGGTATCAACCCTTGGTATCAACCCTTGGTGGTATCAACCCTGGTGGTATCAACCCCCGGGATACAGGTTCCTCACAGGCTTTGCTGGGACTAGTAGTCTTTAGCTTTAAGCAGGCCACTGTGCTATTACTTGTATGAGTTGAGTTGAATAGTAGTCACAAGGAATTGGTAGATAGAGCTTTAAAACTCACGGTTTTAGTGGCTTCTGGTTCTTTAGGCTTTGGCCTAATTGATGAATTAAAATATGCAGATTTTCTGATTGTGCTTGCTTCAGTGACAGGAACAAGAGAGTGAATTTAGTGACTACAGCCCCTTATATACTAAGGAGGCGGGACTAATCCCATTGGCTTCAAAGCCTGTAGATCCTGAACCCTGAGAACTCTGGGTACAACACATGACATTATGACATGACCCAGGAAGGTCCTAAATATCTGCACAACCATTACAATTTATCACGTGACCTAGGTAGGTCCTATACATTCGTACACTATACAGATATACATTTATATGAGGCGACCAAGGGGCAAGCCCTGAAGGAGAGCCCTGTGAAATGGAGGGACTCTAACTGAGGGGACTTTAGACAGGGACAGGACAAGGTCCTGTACCGGGATACCACAGTATGGAGTAATAGGAGGATATATAGAAGAGGATATATGGAGTAATAGGAGGAGATATAGGAGAGGTTATATGGAGTAGTAGGAGGAAATATAAGGGAGGTTATATGTTGTAATAGGAGGAGATATAAGGGAGTTTATATGGAGTAATAGGAGGAGATATAGGGAGGTTATATGGAGTAATAGGAGGAGATATAGAAGAGGTCATATGGAGTAATAGGAGGAGATATAGGGGAGGTTATATGGAGTAATAGGAGGAGATATAGGAGAGGTTATATGGAGTAATAGGAGGAGATATAGGGAAGGTTATATGGAGTAATAGGAGGAGATATAGGGGAGGGTATATGGAGCAATAGGAGGAGATATAGGGAAGGTTATATTGAGTAATAGAAGGAGATATAGGGTGGTTATATGTAGTAATAGGAGAAGATATAAGAGAGGTTATATGGAGTAATAGGAGGAGATATAGGGGAGGTTATATGTTGTAATAGGAGGAGATATAAGGGAGCTTATATGGAGTAATAGGAGGATATATAGAGGAGGTTATGTGGTGTCCCGGTACCGGTTTCATACCGTACCTTGTGGTGAGGTCCCCAAAGTCCTTAGGAACAGTGGGGTCCTATTCTTTAGTTAACCCCTCGTCACCCCTCAGTTAGCTAAAATTCGTGTAAATATAAGTGTAAATATGTATAGTTAAGATGCCTACCTTGTTAGTGTCGCAGGACCTGCGGGTCATGTGACTTGGTTCACAGAACTCTATGGTTTGCTAAAGGACCTTTGGTGGTTCTAGTCAGGTGATCACCCACAATCCTATGTAACGGTGAGTGACAGCTGACATGGACCAATCTAAAACGGTTCAGCCCCTGCCCATATAAGGGAGCTGCGGCCTTTAATCTCTCTCTTTCCTCATGGGCTGCTGATGAGGTAGGATCTGCGCAGCTGTCATCGGCAACCACTAGGCCGAAGCCTTGCAGCCTCGGCCATAATCCAAATTGTGAGTTATTACAATTCCCCGAAATCTTCGCAAGATCACTGGACCTAAACCAACCCCTAAATCCAGCAGATCTATGCCATCTAATTCTCCTACTCCAAAGAGAGTTTACCGGTCCCAACCGACTGTCAGTCATTGCTGTGCTGTATATAGACTCTGTTTTCTGGACTGTTACCGTTACTGCATACACAGAAAATCTTCAGTAAAGTTTCTACAAGTTTTCCAGTTCAGCATCGGTTGTGGACAATCCATTGTTCTACACTCACCTATCGCTCTTGGGAAGGGTGGCGATAGGCCCAGCATTACCTCAGAGTTTTAACCCTCACCCTGGTGTCACAAGTGAAAAGGGTTGAATTAACCCCTCATATATTACAGCAACACCCCAACTACCCTACACCCCCCGAGGCGTACCACAGTTATATGGAGTAATAGGAGGAGATATAGGGGAGGTTATATGTTGTAATAGGAGGAGATATAGGGGAGGTTATATGGAGTAATAGAAGGAAATATAGAGAAGGTTATATGGAGTAATAGGAGGAGATATAGGAGAGGTTATATGGAGTAATAGGAGGAGATATAGGAGAGGTTATATGGAGTAATAGAAGGAAATATAGGGGAGGTTGTATGGAGTAATAGGAGGAGATATAGGAGAGGTTATATGGAGGAATAGGAGGAGATATAGGAGAGGTTATATGGAGTAATAGGAGGAGATATAGGAGAGGTTATATGGAGTAATAGGAGGAGATATAGGAGAGGTTATATGGAGTAATAGAAGGAAATATAGGGGAGGTTATATTGAGTAATAGGAGGAAATATAGGGGAGGTTATATGGAGTAATAGGAGGATATATATATAGGAGAGGCTATATGGAGTAATAGGAGGAGATATAGGAGAGGTTATATGGAGTAATAGGAGGAGATATAGGGGAGGTTATATGGAGTAATAGGAGGAGATATAGGAGATGTTATATGGAGTAATAGGAGGAGATATAGAGGAGGTTATATGGAGTAATAGGAGGAGATATAGAGGAGGTTATATGGAGTAATAGGAGGAGATATAGGGGAGATTATATGGAGTAATAGGAGGAGATATAGGAGATGTTATATGGAGTAATAGGAGGAGATATAGAGGAGGTTATATGGAGTAATAGGAGGAGATATAGGGAGGTTATATGGAGTAATAGGAGGAGATATAGGGGAGGTTATATGGAGTAATAGGAGGAGATATAGCAGGAGGTTATATGGAGTAATAGGAGGAGATATAGGGGAGGTTATATGGAGTAATAGGAGGAGATATAGGGGAGGTTATATGGAGTAATAGGAGGAGATATAGGGGAGTTTATATGGAGTAATAGGAGGAGATATAGAGGAGGTTATATGGAGTAATAGGAGGAGATATAGGGAGGTTATATGGAGTAATAGGAGGAGATATAGGGGAGGTTATATGGAGTAATAGGAGGAGATATAGCAGGAGGTTATATGGAGTAATAGGAGGAGATATAGGGGAGGTTATATGGAGTAATAGGAGGAGATATAGGGGAGGTTATATGGAGTAATAGGAGGAGATATAGGGGAGTTTATATGGAGTAATAGGAGGAGATATTGGGAGGTTATATAGAGTAATAGGAGGAGATTATATGGAGTAATAGGAGGAGATATAGGGGAGTTTATATGGAGTAATAGGAGGAGATATAAAGGAGGTTATATGGAGTAATAAGAGGAGATTATATGGAGTAATAGGAGGAGATATAGGGAGGTTATATGGAGTAATAGGAGGAGATATAGGGGAGATTATATGGAGTAATAGGAGGAGATATAGGGGATGTTATATGGAGTAATAGGAGGAGATATAAGGGAGGTTATATGGAGTAATAGGAGGAGATTATATGGAGTTATAGGAGGAGATATAGGGAGGTTATATGGAGTAATAGGAGGAGATATAGGAGAGGTTATATGGAGTAATAGGAGGAGATATAGGGGAGGTTATATGGAGTAATAGGAGGAGATATAGAGGAGGTTATATGGAGTAATAGGAGGAGATTTATGGGAGGTTATATGAAGTAATGGGAGGAGATATAGGAGAGGTTATATGGAGTAATAGGAGGAGATATAGGAGAGGTTATATGGAGTAATAGGAGGAGATATAGGAGAGGTTATATTGAGTAATAAGAGGAGATATAGGAGAGGTTATATGAAGTAATAGGAGGAGAAATAGGGAGGTTATATGGAGTAATAGGAGGAGATATAGGGGAGGTTATATGGAGTAATAGGAGGAGATATAGAGGAGGTTATATGGAGTAATAGGAGGAGATTATATGGAGTAATAGGAGGAGATATAGGGAGGTTATATGGAGTAATAGGAGGAGATATAGGAGAGGTTATATGGAAAAATAGGAGGAAATATAGGGGGGTTATATGGAGTAATAGGAGGAGATATAGAGGAGGTTATATGGAGTAATAGGAGGAGATATAGTGGAGGTTATATGGAGTAATAGAAGGAGATATAGGGGAGGTTATATGGAGTAATAGGAGATATAGGGAGGTTATATGGAGTAATAGGAGGAGATATAGGAGAGGTTATATGGAGTAATAGGAAGAGATATAGGAGAGGTTATATGGAGTAATAGGAGGAGATATAGGAGAGGTTATATGGAGTAATAGGAGATATAGGGGAGGTTATATGGAGTAAAAGGAGATATAGAGGAGGTTATATGGAGTAATAGGAGATATAGGGAGGTTATATGGAGTAATAGGAGGAGATATAGGAGAGGTTATATGGAGTAATAGGAGGAGATATAGGAGAGGTTATATGGAGTAATAGGAGGAGATATAGGAGAGGTTATATGGAGTAATAGGAGGAGATATAGGGAGGTTATATGGAGTAATAGGAGGAGATATAGGGGAGGTTATATGGAGTAATAGGAGGAGATATAGGGAGGTTATATGGAGTAATAGGATGAGATATAGGAGAGGTTATATAGAGTAATAGGAGGAGATATAGGAGAGGTTATATGGAGTAATAGGAGATATAGGGAGGTTATATGGAGTAATAGGATGAGATATAGGAGAGGTTATATAGAGTAATAGGAGGAGATATAGGAGAGGTTATATGGAGTAATAGGAGGAGATATAGTAGAGGTTATAAGGAGTAATAGGAGGAGATATAGGGGAGGTTATATAGAGTAATAGGAGGAGATATATGGAGGTTATATGGAGTAATAGGATGAGATATATGGAGGTTATATGGAGTAATAGGAGGAGATATAGGGGAGGTTATATGGAGTAATAGGCGGAGATATAGGGGAGGTTATATGGAGTAATAGGAGAAGATATAGTAGAGGTTATATGGAGTAATAGGAGGAGATATAGGGGAGGTTATATGGAGTAATAGGAGGAGATATAGGGAGGTTATATGGAGTAATAGGAGGAGATATAGAGGAGGTTATATGGAGTAATAGGAGGAGATATAGGAGGAGGTTATATGGAGTAATAGGAGGAGATATAGGGGAGGTTATATGGAGTAATAGGAGGAGATATAGGGAGGTTATATGGAGTAATAGAAGGAGATATAGGAGAGGTTATATGGAGTAATAGGAGGAGATATAGGGGAGGTTACATGGAGTAACAGGAGGAGATATAGAGGTGGTTATATGGAGTAATAGGAGGAGATATAGGGGAGGTTATATGGAGTAATAGGAGGAGATATAGGAGCGGTTATATGGAGTAATAGGAGGAGATATAGGGGAGGTTATATGGAGTAATAGGAGGAGATATAGGAGCGGTTATATGGAGTAATAGGAGGAGATATAGGAGAGGTTATATGGAGTAATAGGAGGAGATATAGGGAGGTTATATGGAGTAATAGGAGGAGATATATAGGTGGTTATATGGAGTAATAGGAGGAGATATAGGGAGGTTATATGGAGTAATAGGAGGAGATATAGGCAGGTTATATGGAGTAATAGGAGGAGATATAGGGGAGGTTATATGGAGTAATAGGAGGAGATATAGAGGAGGTTATAAGTAGTAATAGGAGGAGATATAGAAGAGGTTATATGGAGTAATAGGAGGAGATATAAGGAGGTTATATGGAGTAATAGGAGGAGATATAGAGGAGGTTATATGGAGTAATAGGAGGAGATGTAGAACAGGTTATATGGAGTAATAGGAGGAGATATAGGGGAGGTTACATGGAGTAATAGGAGGAGATATAGTGGAGGTTATATGGAGTAATAGGAGGAGATATAGGAGAGGTTATATGAAGTAATAGGAGGAGATATAGGAGAGGTTATATGGAGAAATAGGAGGAGATATAGGGAGGTTATATGGAGTAATAGGAGGAGATATAGGGAAGGTTATATGGAGTAATAGGAGAAGATATAGGAGAGGTTATATGGAGTAATAGGAGGAGATATAGGGAGGTTATATGGAGTAATAGGAGGAGATATAGGAGAGGTTATATGGAGTAATAGGAGGAGATATAGGGGAGGTTATATGGAGTAATAGGAGGAGATATAGGGAGGTTATATGGAGTAATAGGAGGAGATATAGGAGAGGTTATATGGAGTAATAGGAGATATAGGGAGGTTATATGGAGTAATAGGATGAGATATAGGAGAGGTTATATAGAGTAATAGGAGGAGATATAGGAGAGGTTATATGGAGTAATAGGAGGAGATATAGTAGAGGTTATAAGGAGTAATAGGAGGAGATATAGGGGAGGTTATATGGAGTAATAGGAGGAGATATATGGAGGTTATATGGAGTAATAGGATGAGATATATGGAGGTTATATGGAGTAATAGGAGGAGATATAGGGGAGGTTATATGGAGTAATAGGCAGAGATATAGGGGAGGTTACATGGAGTAATAGGAGAAGATATGGTAGAGGTTATATGGAGTAATAGGAGGAGATATAGGGGAGGTTATATGGAGTAATAGGAGGAGATATAGAGGAGGTTATAAGTAGTAATAGGAGGAGATATAGAAGAGGTTATATGGAGTAATAGGAGGAGATATAAGGAGGTTATATGGAGTAATAGGAGGAGATATAGAGGAGGTTATATGGAGTAATAGGAGGAGATGTAGAACAGGTTATATGGAGTAATAGGAGGAGATATAGGGGAGGTTACATGGAGTAATAGGAGGAGATATAGTGGAGGTTATATGGAGTAATAGGAGGAGATATAGGAGAGGTTATATGAAGTAATAGGAGGAGATATAGGAGAGGTTATATGGAGAAATAGGAGGAGATATAGGGAGGTTATATGGAGTAATAGGAGGAGATATAGGGAAGGTTATATGGAGTAATAGGAGAAGATATAGGAGAGGTTATATGGAGTAATAGGAGGAGATATAGGGAGGTTATATGGAGTAATAGGAGGAGATATAGGAGAGGTTATATGGAGTAATAGGAGGAGATATAGGGGAGGTTATATGGAGTAATAGGAGGAGATATAGGGAGGTTATATGGAGTAATAGGAGGAGATATAGGAGAGGTTATATGGAGTAATAGGAGATATAGGGAGGTTATATGGAGTAATAGGATGAGATATAGGAGAGGTTATATAGAGTAATAGGAGGAGATATAGGAGAGGTTATATGGAGTAATAGGAGGAGATATAGTAGAGGTTATAAGGAGTAATAGGAGGAGATATAGGGGAGGTTATATGGAGTAATAGGAGGAGATATATGGAGGTTATATGGAGTAATAGGATGAGATATATGGAGGTTATATGGAGTAATAGGAGGAGATATAGGGGAGGTTATATGGAGTAATAGGCAGAGATATAGGGGAGGTTACATGGAGTAATAGGAGAAGATATGGTAGAGGTTATATGGAGTAATAGGAGGAGATATAGGGGAGGTTATATGGAGTAATAGGAGGAGATATAGGGGAGGTTATATGGAGTAATAGGAGGGGATATAGGGAGGTTATATGGAGTAATAGGAGGAGATATAGGGAGGTTATATGGAGTAATAGGAGGAGATATAGGGGAGGCTATATGGTGTAATAGAAGTAGATATAGGGGAGGTTATATGGAGTAATAGGAGGAGATATAGGGGAGGTTATATGGAGTAATAGGAGGGGATATAGGGAGGTTATATGGAGTAATAGGAGGAGATATAGGGAGGTTATATGGAGTAATAGGAGGAGATATAGGGGAGGTTATATGGAGTAATAGGAGGAGATATAGGGAGGTTATATGGAGTAATAGGAGGAGATATAGGGGAGGTTATATGGAGTAATAGGAGGGGATATAGGGAGGTTATATGGAGTAATAGGAGGAGATATAGGGGATGTTATATGGAGTAATAGGAGGAGATATAGGGAGGTTATATGGAGTAATAGGAGGAGATATAAGGAGGTTATATGGAGTAATAGGAGGAGATATAGGGGAGGTTATATGGAGTAATAGGAGGAGATATAGGAGAGGTTATATGGAGTAATAGGAGGAGATATAGGGGATGTTATATGGAGTAATAGGAGGAGATATAGGGAGGTTATATGGAGTAATAGGAGGAGATATAGGGGATGTTATATGGAGTAATAGGAGGAGATATAGGGAGGTTATATGGAGTAATAGGAGGAGATATAGGGGATGTTATATGGAGTAATAGGAGGAGATATAGGGAGGTTATATGGAGTAATAGGAGGAGATATAGGAGAGGTTATATGGAGTAAGAGGAGGAGATATAGGGAGGTTATATGGAGAAATAGGAGGAGATATAGAGAGGTTATATGGAGTAATAGGAGGAGATATAGGAGAGGTTATATGGAGTAATAGGAGGAGATATAGGGGAGGTTATATGAAGTAATAGGAGGAGATATAGGGGAGGTTATATGGAGTAATAGGAGGAGATATAGGGGAGGTTATATGGAGTAATAGGAGGAGATATAGAGGAGGTTATATGGAGAAAAACAAAAAAAAAAAAACAACGTAGTCTCAAGGTGATAACAGGTGCTCAACCCCAAGTGCAATTGTGCACACATACAATGGGGCAGAGGACCTGCACCTATGGACAAGAGTAGGGTTTCAATCTGTGGTAACTATACAATGACATTAGCTAATCCTCAAAACTGATGTAAAAATGAGACATTAGCCAGTATATCCTTATATGAAGGACATACCTGAGCCCGCATACCACGCCAAGGTTTCTCATGTGATGCGGGACCTAACCACTAACCTTTTTCCTGGCCAGATACATATAACCAGGAACCAGATATACAGCAGCCTAAGGTCCAACTTGCAGACTGCTGGAGTAATAGGAGGAGATATAGGAGAGGTTATATGGAGTAATAGGAGGAGATATAGGGAGGTTATATGGAGTAATAGGAGGAGATATAGGGGAGGTTATATGGAGTAATAGGAGGAGATATAGTAGAGTTATATGGAGTAATAGGAGGAGATATAGGAGAGGTTATATGGAGTAATAGGAGGAGATATAGGGAGGTTATATGGAGTAATAGGAGGAGATATAGGGGAGGTTATATGGAGTAATAGGAGGAGATATAGGAGAGGTTATATGGAGTAATAGGAGGAGATATAGGGAGGTTATATGGAGTAATAGGAGGAGATATAGGGGAGGTTATATGGAGTAATAGGAGGAGATATAGGGGAGGTTATATGAAGTAATAGGAGGAGATATAGGGGAGGTTATATGGAGTAATAGGAGGAGATATAGGGAGGTTATATGGAGTAATAGGAGGAGATATAGGAGAGGTTATATGGAGTAATAGGAGGAGATATAGGCAGGTTATATGGAGTAATAGGAGGAGATATAGGAGAGTTATATGGAGTAATAGGAGGAGATATAGGGAGGTTATATGGAGTAATAGGAGGAGATATAGGGAGGTTATATGGAGTAATAGGAGGAGATATAGGGAGGTTATATGGAGTAATAGGAGGAGATATAGGGAGGTTATATGGAGTAATAGGAGGAGATATAGAGGAGGTTATATGGAGTAATAGGAGGAGATATAGGAAAGGTTATATTGAGTAATAGGAGGAGATATAGGGGAGGTTATATGGAGTAATAGGAGGAGATATAGGGGAGGTTATATGGAGTAATAGGAGGAGATATAGGAGAGGTTATATGGAGTAATAGGAGGAGATATAGAGGAGGTTATATGGAGTAATAGGGGGAGATATAGGAGAGGTTATATGGAGTAATAGGAGGAGATATAGGGAGGTTATATGGAGTAATAGGAGGAGATATAGGGAGGTTATATGGAGTAATAGGAGGAGATATAGGGAGGTTATATGGAGTAATAGGAGGAGATATAGGAGAGGTTATATGGAGTAATAGGAGGAGATATAGGGAGGTTATATGGAGTAATAGGAGGAGATATAGGAGAGGTTATATGGAGTAATAGGAGGAGATATAGGGGATGTTATATGGAGTAATAGGAGGAGATATAAGGGAGGTTATATGGAGTAATAGGAGGAGATTATATGGAGTTATAGGAGGAGATATAGGGAGGTTATATGGAGTAATAGGAGGAGATATAGGAGAGGTTATATGGAGTAATAGGAGGAGATATAGGGGAGGTTATATGGAGTAATAGGAGGAGATATAGAGGAGGTTATATGGAGTAATAGGAGGAGATTTATGGGAGGTTATATGAAGTAATGGGAGGAGATATAGGAGAGGTTATATGGAGTAATAGGAGGAGATATAGGAGAGGTTATATGGAGTAATAGGAGGAGATATAGGAGAGGTTATATTGAGTAATAAGAGGAGATATAGGAGAGGTTATATGAAGTAATAGGAGGAGAAATAGGGAGGTTATATGGAGTAATAGGAGGAGATATAGGGGAGGTTATATGGAGTAATAGGAGGAGATATAGAGGAGGTTATATGGAGTAATAGGAGGAGATTATATGGAGTAATAGGAGGAGATATAGGGAGGTTATATGGAGTAATAGGAGGAGATATAGGAGAGGTTATATGGAAAAATAGGAGGAAATATAGGGGGGTTATATGGAGTAATAGGAGGAGATATAGAGGAGGTTATATGGAGTAATAGGAGGAGATATAGTGGAGGTTATATGGAGTAATAGAAGGAGATATAGGGGAGGTTATATGGAGTAATAGGAGATATAGGGAGGTTATATGGAGTAATAGGAGGAGATATAGGAGAGGTTATATGGAGTAATAGGAGGAGATATAGGAGAGGTTATATGGAGTAATAGGAGGAGATATAGGAGAGGTTATATGGAGTAATAGGAGATATAGGGGAGGTTATATGGAGTTAAAGGAGATATAGAGGAGGTTATATGGAGTAATAGGAGATATAGGGAGGTTATATGGAGTAATAGGAGGAGATATAGGAGAGGTTATATGGAGTAATAGGAGGAGATATAGGAGAGGTTATATGGAGTAATAGGAGGAGATATAGGAGAGGTTATATGGAGTAATAGGAGGAGATATAGGGAGGTTATATGGAGTAATAGGAGGAGATATAGGGGAGGTTATATGGAGTAATAGGAGGAGATATAGGGAGGTTATATGGAGTAATAGGATGAGATATAGGAGAGGTTATATAGAGTAATAGGAGGAGATATAGGAGAGGTTATATGGAGTAATAGGAGATATAGGGAGGTTATATGGAGTAATAGGATGAGATATAGGAGAGGTTATATAGAATAATAGGAAGAGATATAGGAGAGGTTATATGGAGTAATAGGAGGAGATATAGTAGAGGTTATAAGGAGTAATAGGAGGAGATATAGGGGAGGTTATATAGAGTAATAGGAGGAGATATATGGAGGTTATATGGAGTAATAGGATGAGATATATGGAGGTTATATGGAGTAATAGGAGGAGATATAGGGGAGGTTATATGGAGTAATAGGAGGAGATATAGGGGAGGTTATATGGAGTAATAGGAGAAGATATAGTAGAGGTTATATGGAGTAATAGGAGGAGATATA